>NW_011887775.1:688817-782826 GCF_000806365.1 Fopius arisanus | reverse complement strand
CCTGCCCCCCCGTGGAAGAGTATATGAGGTATAACCGGACGCGAAAACGTTTTCGCGCAAATTTGAGGGCGAGTTACTCGCGTTTGCCAGGAGAACACGCACGACACTCAGTTCCCTCTATATTTCTACTGATTGTGTATGCAGTGAAATACACTGAGAGGGCCCAAGGGGGTTAGAAATAAACATCAAGATAGAGTGAGTCAGGACAGGAGGGAGGGAAACGGCGCGCGAAACGTCGCCGGCTTGTTTGTGCTGCTCGCGCTTACACGCACACGCTAGCGCTAGCGCCAACACCAATTCCAACACCAATGCTATTCCCTCTCTGGCATCAACCAACTTATACTCAGTCTCTTGACTCTTCAAGCCCCAGCTTTCTACAGTATAAACCCCTCTACCGTGTCCAATGCATATTCATATGGCAATACATTACGGCGGCGTACGGCCAGCCAGCGTCGATCTTAGATTAAGGTAAACGCCGGTTAACTTAACGGCTAAACTCCATAACTTCCCCTTACCTCACCACTTTGTTCCTATATCTGTATCAATATACCTTTGACGACAAGTTGTTTGCTGCAGTGTCTTCACCAAATTTGTCTATCACTGTACGGTACATTTATTCCTTTTTATTCCTTTTTATTCGTTTATTTATTTTTATTCGTTTCGTTCCAGTGGAAAATTTATTCCCGCAATATTTTAAAAATTTTGAAATTTCAAATTGAAAAAATTTGATATTTTTTCAATTTAAATATAAGCCTAATTGGGTACATATTGTCCTCAAAACGTTGACTAAAATTCCAATGAAATTTTTTACTTATGATGAGCCCCATAATTCTTAAATCAATTGTTGAATGATTTTTTTTTAATGGAAATATCTTCGCGTGTATTTTCAACAATTTTTCCTGGATTTTAACTCGAGGCTCGAGGATTTTGTAGCGAGAGAGGAGGTTCCATTCACAAGGGGATTATAACAAGAGCCATCTCGGGTTACGTCTACGAGCCCTCCATTACCAGCAATTTGCATTGATAGTGAAGAATATAACCGGCTCAAAACTTATCTAAAAGCCACTTTGCTGCTAACGTCTCGGATTTCCACAGGGTTAAAACACTATTTCCAGTGAAAATTTTCAAATCCATAAGAGTGAGATTTTTTAACTGAATATTTGCATTGAAGGGCGGTGATTTCCTGCAGGTGTTTCATTTGTACCCCTGGGGATGTGAGCTTGTTACTCATATAGGCAGCCAATAATATATGAACGAAGTAGCGTGTATGACACATAAAACACAAGAGGGTCCCTTCTGGAGGGGTTCCCTGGTATATACACTATATACCAACCAATGTGAGAGGTTGGGGTGAAAATTAGAAGTGGATGTAGTGAGGTGTGCACCACCGCACTCTCCCCTAGATTTTTCTCATGCTGATAACAATTATATAATAGACTTAATCGCTTCCCTCACTTTTCTACCCGAAAATTTTTCATTATTCTCATTCAGCCGGTCGATGCGATTACATCTGCACGAAATATATCAACCACCCTTATATTATTATAATACCGCTAAATATTGTTTCGATATATTTTTTAATTACTCGCGCAGTGAACCTCGAGTATATTTATATAAATGAATGAAGACAGACGTCTACACGGGATTGCACATGAGCAATTTGCATGTTGATCATCATCTTGAATATGCAGAGAGCCAACTCATCGGCCATTGCGCGAAATGCTCGAGTTCGTTTGCCCCTGGAACTGCCACTTCATCCATGTCATTAAAAATATTTTCTCAATCTGAATTTCATTGAAAACTATTTAAATTATCACTCATTATAAATTGGTTGACGCATTTTTTTTAGAGGAATGAGAAAACATTTTTTTTTCTTGAAGAAAAATATTTCATCATTTCATGAAGATATCTAATTACTGTTGTTATCATTATTGTTATTTTAATAGGTTAAGGTAAAAATTATAATTATGATCATGACCAAATAAAAATGGATTGACGGAAAATTCCGCTTTCCGATTTATCCAAGAAACAATATTTTTAGATCTTCCTAATGAATTGATCGTTACCGCTGTCTGAGATTCACCGACAAAATTTACAATGTAATTAGCATATAGTACTTCGGTAAACTCAAGTGCACAAGCTTACCGAGGTAACAGCGTGTAAAATAAGCGCTAAGTTTTCAAGACAACGTGTCAACGTCTCCAAAAACAACAGTCCAAGTTGCTCTCTCCCTGGGTAACTTCCTCAGTTATAGCCCTGGGCATTGTCTGATGTTGCTGATGGTGGGTTTTGGGGACTACTAGACTTCCGTCCAACGGCTGCATCCTCTGGACACTTTCCCCTACGTCAATCACAACTGCCAGGGGTACACTTGACTCATGAAAGCCAAATAAAAATAAAAGTCCAGGTGAAGTACTATTTCAAGATGAAATAATTGCTCCTGGGTGTTTCCGCTCGTACAGTACCAACAGCTAGTGGTCATTAAATGACGGAGGAGTGTTTGAATTGTTTTTTTTTTTTTTCAAATGGAAAATGAGTGGAATAATGTTAAAAATTGAAGGAAGGCATAGGTGGGTTTTGTGCACGCGTGGTTACCTTCGTCGACCCTGGGACGAAGCGTAACACGCGATCTTCTTGTTAGTGGCGTTATGTGCCGTTAAAACCGACATAATCGCACCAACGGGGGGAGGAACTCGGGAAATCTTAACTCTCAAGTAATTACCCTTAAAACCATTTTCCAGTCGAGCTTCATCGGTGTATCAAATTAATTCAAACGTTAATCCAAAAAATTTATCCGCTGCAGTCAGTACTGCCTATTATGAGAAAGAATCATTAGTCTCAATATTTTGTTTTTTTTTTTCTCAATAATTTCACTCGGCAATTAAATCAATTACTGCGGCGAGTTGCGATGGAGAAATGAGCCAGGCATAATGTAAACGCTTCGTTCGCATTAAAAATATACCAACGTATACACCTTACGTAAAGGTAATTGGGGAAATAACACTGGAGAATTTCCTAAAACGATAATTAACGAGTTATTAAGAACCCTCTAAAGCCTCCTCATCGAAATGAGCGCATCATTATAAACACGTATGCAACAACAATTTGCGTTTCACACGATGTGTATTAAACTCACCGGCAGTGAAATCTTCTTGTCCAATGCGCAGGGATAATATGCACTTTTAATTTTTTTTGTAATTATAGTGCTAATGAAAAAGCCATGACGTAACGACGTGAAATATTTTTGAATGAAAATCGTGGGAAATCAATTTTTCATTGATATCAAATATAAAATATCCTTACTATCATTTTAACTGAAAATCTTTTTACAAATTATTATAATTCAATTATTGATACGAAGAAAAAAAACTACTGGCAATTAGTAGTTACAGAGTCGGTAGCTCTGAATACTCATTGATGACTTGTGCTGATAAAAAAAATAGTAACATCATACGTGATTTCAGTGGACATGCAACATGCATTATTGTGCCTTCTTCTGGAGCACGCGAAAGCGATCATTAAATGATTTTCCTTGGTGTTGCTTTTGGGTTTTCTTGTTACTTTTACCCGACGTTACGATAACTATTTCGAAAGGGAAAGAGTGAATGAGTGCAATAAATGATTCATAGTTGTATCATCTGTTGTGTTTCAATACAGTGTATGATTTAATTGATAGATGTGGTAATGGTGAATTAAAATGTGGGGATTAATAGGAGTCATGGTGATGGAAAAAAAAAAAAAGAGATGGCTGATGAGATTGACTTGAGGGAGATGTGTGATGCGCCGTTGGAACGCGTGATTGCACGTCTCGGGCTGGACCATGATGGCCGCTCTGTCCACCGCTATTGGCTCGTTCACAGTGTGTAATCACACACTCTCCCTCTTTCAACTTGCGTCCCCAGCTAAACTAAAATACTCAAACTCCACTCCGAGCCAGTCCGATATGTTATACCGCCACTGAGATCATCCCTCTCATTACCCCATCATTTTTTTTCGATTCATTATTTATTTTTTTTTATTTTTTTGCCACCCCTTGGTATCCTCTTGCCATCCTCCTGCCCACCCCCTGCCCACCCCCAGCCACCCCGCCCCACACACCTCGACATATTTAAATCCTCCACAAATTTTCGTAATTGCAATCGTAATTTAATATTTTGGGATTTGAAAGGGATATGGATAAAATAAATTCAAAACATAAACATAAATATTGGGGATAAATAAAATCTCTGATCTCTGGATAAATTATTGTTTCAAATTTGATATGAATCTCAACCATTCAATCTAACCTTCTGAATGGACCCGAGTTTTTCCCTCGGGCGAGGTTGCGCGTTTGGACGCCTCCGCACATCCAGAGTCGAACAAAAAATTTCTACATGGAGACAGACGAGATATATAGTAAATGGTCTGAATGAAGAGGGAAGAGGAAAAAATTGTTGGATCCTGAATGAGTGTAATTTTGCCTCCAGAGGCTTCCCACGTGAAATAGAGAAAAAAAAAAAATAAATAAAGAGAATTGCAAGAAAGAAACAAAGGAAAACAAGAATAGGATAGCATTCCAATGTGGCACCACGAAATTACGTGAAATGAAATGACACACTCGAATTATCTCGAGGAGCTTTTATTAGTGGATCTGTTCTGTGGCACTGGATTTTTTTTTTTTTTCAAACGGATACGCTGAGCTCCAACCAGCTCTGCTTCACCTGTAATTTCAATAATCAATCGTATGAAACGTCGTTTAATTTTTATAATGATTGAAGAGCCCCTCAAATCATGGGAACAAAAGCCAGAGGATGAATCCCTCCAGTCGATACGGGGATGCACCATAAACTGAGGTGAGGAGGTCGATTCCTCTTGGGTTTTGCCTCCCCATCGAGAAATCGTGACTGCTATTTCAAATCTATAAATACATTTCTCATTATTCCCCAACAATATTATCCCCACCTATTTTTCATACCACAAATTCTCTGAGTTAAATCAAGATTGAATAAAAAATTATTTTCCAAATCGTAAATGGAGGAATAATAAAAATAATGAATAATATTCAAGCTCCTCACGAGATTAAATCAAAACCCCCTCGACCTTATCTAAACACGGAAATAATTATGAGTTCTTATCGCCCACAGGTTCGACTATAACGACTTTTAATAGCATTCCTACATTATCCACTTTCTTGACTACCATTTAATTCCCCGAAACATGACCCTTCCGAATAGTTATGCATAAACATATACCTTGAGCCAACATTAAACCAACATTAACCCAACATTGAGCCAACAATTTTTCAGAGTGTTTAATCCAAAAGCAATAAAAATAGAAAATTAAACTTGAAATTCCAATTCCAAAAATTTGCAACTGAATAAAAAAAAAATTTAATTTAATTTCTTAAATACTGGGATTACGTTGTTAAAATAAATTTCAACCCGAGACGATTAAACCTCGAAACAACCTGAGCATTCCCTAAACCTAAAACACCGTAATGACGATTTATATTATAGAATTTAAAAAATAGTTTCCTGCCTGGTAAACAATAGTCTGGGTGATGGAAACAGGAGTTACAGGAAAACCGCACTCGGGTTGGACAGTCGCATACGCTTAAGCGAAACAATTAGGTGATATTATCAGGAACGCCAACACAAGTAAGAGAACGCGTGCATTCTGGTGTCCCCTGTGGTGGCCCCCAGGCCAGAGAACCGGAAGCCAACTGAGGGGGGGAACACACCAAGTATGAATACAACCAAGAGTAATACTCAAAATGCCCTGGGGGTGGGGATTGCACCGGGGGGGAAAACAGGGAGGTGGTGGACTAAGCCGCGAGGTGAAGGGGGGGGAGGTTAGCCACTTCCGGTGGCGCTCATTAACGCCCGCTACGGATTTGTAACCCGTAATTGCGCCCGCTTAATTCGATTTGACGCATTACGCGTCATTTTCACTCGCGTTTATTTCACTCAATAATTGCGCGGACAACATACCGATGTACCTGCCTCCCAGAGCACTCCTCTATTCCTCGAGTTAATTGTGCCTGCAAGTGCTTGAGGTACTGGCACTTGGTCTGTTATTTTTCTTCAGTTAATTTTCAGGTTCCCCTGGGACACAAAAATCAACGCCTCGGTATTTGTTGTTGCCGACGGAAATGCCTGGGGTTTGTTTCAATTAACCAAACTTGTGTTATTTTACCTTTTTTTACATTGGGGGTATGGTGGTTTGACTCCCCTGCATGAGGTGGCAATTTTCGTTTCAACTGTCATTTAATTTTCGGAGGCGTTCAACAACCGGATGTTGGATTTTTAGGGAAAAACGCCCAGGGTGAAGATCGTCTCCATTAAAAACAGATTTTCGAGGTCAAAAGAATTTTATGATATTCCCAGGTTCTGTACGCATTTCCCTCAATCTTCAGGGACATTGTTTTTTTTTTATTATTAAAAATCCAGATGACTACTGGGTGATAGTAACAATGCAGTCACCCCTGCGGCGTGGAAATAATTTCAAACTTATGGCATTGGGGGCCACACAGTGAGTTTAGCAAGACAAAACCCCGAGGATATTGAAATCATTGACAGATGGGCATGTTAAAATAGAAATTCTCTTTTTTATTATCCCAACTTTCATTCATCAATAAAACTGGAATAATGATTAAGAGCTCCCAAGTGGTAGTAGAGAGAAAAAATAAGAAATAAATAAATGAGGAAAAAGTAAATGTGAAAAAGGAGGAAGACGAGACAAAAACGTAAAACGAAGGAAGTTGTGGTTATGACGTGCGACAGTAGTATCGTGCTTTCTCAGCCGAATGATCATGAACACTAGGACTTGAATGAGCTCGGATGGCGCACGATGGCCCTAACAACGGGAAACAAAAAAAAAATCCTCTTCCACAGTTGAGTAAATCCCTGGTAAAAAAAAAATGCAAACGAGAAAGCAAAAGAGGTGAAACAAAAAGAAAATGAATGAAACTATTAAGCATTGAACATTGGACTGGTGATAAGGTAAATTTTCTGGATGGAGTTTGGAATGAAAAATGAAGTGGTGGGATGCTACAATAACCGGTCGATTACTCCGTGATCGTTAATAACTGAGCTACTGGATTCCATGTTGATGGTGTTGGCATTTGCATGTGAGAAAAATAAAAAAAAAATAAATAAAGTTGGAGATAATGTATCACGTGATAGGCGCAACTCAACCAGAGTTCCCCGATGATTGGTCCTGTAGAGGAGTTGGAGTGGAAGAGAGATGGTTAAAGGTGTCTTCATTACCTCAGGGCTTGGAGAGGAATGGAAAGATATGGAAAGAGAATGGAAAGAGATTGGAAAGAGACTGGAAAGAGAATGGAAAGAGACTGGAAAGTGAATGGAATGAGAATTGCACATTCAGGACTGGAGGCATTAGCTCCCAGAGAGAGAGGAAGACCTGGTGAGGATGAAGAGAGTGGGGGATGATTGATGCTGACCAGTTATCAGTAACATGGGCCCGAGAGATAGCCCATCCCGGGCCACTCATTACTGCGACATGAAATGCTCATATTATCATTATTTTTATTAAAAACCGTTCAAGCCTGTTTTTCACTGACGATCAAAATGTAACCAACCAAGTTCGCCAAGCCTCTAGGTAAACCAGAATCCCCCTTTGTGCCCCCTCTACACCCCCTACACCCCCTTCGATCCACCCTTTTATCGGCTATCTACCCCTCGTTCTTCGTCCCTTGTAACGTAATCCTTTATATTGTGAATAATCATACTCTTTTTCTCAGAGAATCGTGAAAGAGTAACAGCCATTTCGGGATATCTTAATTCACATGGCTCACACCTCGATCAACCTCGCACTCTTATCCCCATTTTATTTTTTTATCTTCTTGTTATTTATGGCATGACGTTTAACGCCAGATGCTCACAAATTAAATGGCTCTATCGTTGAGTATTCCATTTCGACACCTTTCCAATGATCATTTTTATTTATCACTTTTTTATTTGTCACTTTTTTTTTGGAGTAGGTCATTTTTTATTTGAGATTTCACCTGGTACATTGTCTCATTTACCGTATCTTTTTGTTATTCTCATTTTTTTTAGATGAAGATTTTACGAGGTTGTCTCGTGCTCTGGGTTATCCGGTCGACAAGCTTTACTAATTTCAACTTTTGGCTTTATCTTTGAGACTGTTTTACCAGTTTTATCATTTTATTTTCGTTCCTACGTTTATCCTGTGTATTATCCTTATTTCGCTGTTTTCACATCGTTATGTTTGAGTGTCAGTTGTGACCATTGGAGATCGACTCAATAATTCCCAGAATTTTCCACCCATTAAAAAGTCAAAGATTATCTAACCCGAGAACCATTTAATAATTATTATCAATTAAAATACCCTGATTAAAATTCCTATAAAATAAAAAATCTGACTTTACCCCGAAATTTCCTCCAACTTTCCAGTGATTAAAGAATAAAATATTTTATTTAAAAATTCTCTATAAAAACAATTTTATAGTGAATAGCGAGTGCGAAATATCATTGAGAGGTTCAGTCATTGGTTCCCTCGTTTTTCCATTTTTTTTTTCTCTCCTTTGTTTTTATGCACTGGATATCTTTAAGACGATTAGTACCTCGACTCGGGTTATCGAAACAAGGTCCAGGCATTCACCTTGCGTCGCCAGGAACTGGTCGCCCACCTAATCACGGCTCTATTTCGAATCCTCACTAAAACGTGGGGACTCTTTTAAGAGGCTATCCATGTTATGTCGTCTCGCCCTCAACAGTTTACGGCTCTTTAATCGACCAAAAATTTGTTGAGACAGTAAAAACGTCCCTCTCACTCTCCACTCCCTTAATCGTCCATGATATTTTTTTTTATCTCTCGTTTTGGGTTATTCATTTATTTATCTCCGATGGTAAATATATATCCGCATGCTCTGGCAGTTGTAATTGTCTCAACACTCTCGTATTCTAATTACTGTGATCGGTTTCCGTCCACCTGCCTTCGCGCATCAGGTACCGCGGGATCTGATAATTTTTTTTTTCTCTTTTTTTCCAGAGTGATAAAAATCTCTCCGAGTCCCACCAAAGAAAAAAAACTGGTGTTTGGTCTTTATTACCTGATGGACTTGCTCGGCTAAACGAAATACCATGAATTATGGTTCGTTCTACGGTTTCACTAGTCACTCTAGAATATTTCATTGTTATTATTATATATTATATATTATATATTTTTGGGCCCCGGTTTTTGGTTGATTGTTCAATATGCGGACGTACGCCATTGCAGGATTATCCTGACGAATTATAAATAATTATAGATTGTTTAAAAAGCCGATTAAAGTCATTGTTATTCATAATTAAAATATATATGAGTAAAATATCTTGAGAAAAATTTAATTAAATTATTAAAAATTATATGTATATGGTTTTTTTAATTTTCAACGTTTTTAATTGACATCTTGGGAAAATATTTCTATTTATAAATGATAATTATTAAAAAATCAAATATATTTATTTTTTTTTATGTATTATTCAATTTTTTTTATTGAAGATGAAGATGAATTTCATGGAGATCAAACTAGATCATAGATCACTTCCGTATCTCATGGTTATATAAAAAGTGTAGTACGTGGAAGAGAAAAGTTGATAATTCATAAAGATATGATCGATTGAATGGAGAAAAAGTCAATGGCTCGCGTGTTACATCTATTGTTTATTCGTTTAAATTAATAACTGAAAAGTATAGCGTGCACCTGGCTCCTGGGCCCACCTTCACCGCAGCCCATTGATTCCCAGCTCATATATTCCACCATTCTGGAGGAATAAAATAAGAGCAATGACAAAAAAAAAAGAAATTAAATATTACAATGGAACTTCCGATTTCCGGTGGACAATGGGAGGAAGCTGGAAAAAAAAAATCAGGGAACCCGGATTTATGTTATCAAGTGAAAAATCCATATAGTCGGCAGGAAGAAAGAGGATCGCGTGCCGGGGGATCTTTAACGATTCATCGATATTGCTGGGCAACAGTTGGGCGCAATCGACTTCTGCGGTTCACGTCATGTGTTTTTGGGTGAATTCTTTTTGTATCTGTGAAAATAATAAAGCCAAGAGCTCAGCCGTAGAGAGTCAGAAATAAAAGAAACGACAAATCGAAAACCTCCGTGCACATGTCTAATCGTCGATCCTGAATGACCACAGTGAAATCTGCTTCCACATTTTTTTTTTCTTTCTCCCTTTCGGGGGGTAAAAAAAAAATCACTGAGTCACTTGTTGACGAGTAAATGACCACAATTCACTGGACACCTGTTTCGAGAGATCGTCAAACTGCCGATTAATCTGAAAAAAGGATATGCATTGTTAAAAATTTCTGGACACTATTCATCCGAATGATTTCTATTTCAAGGATTTCGTAACAAATGACAGATTCCTGAGAAATGTAAGCAGCGGCTGCTAGCCAATAAAATTCTCGAGGTGTATAACACATGACATAAAATATACATGAATTTTTTTTTCAAACCTCCAGCTCTCGGTGCAGATGTATTCAAATCTCGGATCGAATAACTGAGTGAGGTATCGACACTAGGCAGAGTCCCAAGGTGGTCTCCAACCATGAATATCATGACTGACCAAGTAACTCCTGCCTCAACGGACATTCCCAACCAATATACACTATTTCGCTTTGAAATCACATATCCAACACCAAAAAATCATTTTCTATTTGACCAAAGATAAATAAAAAAAAATAAATAAATATGAATTGAGCACTGAGCGATACAATACACGCGTACAATGATTGGTTTATTACTCGAGAAGCAAATAGTCCTTCATGAAATTGATATAAATAAACCGTTACGGAATGTGGCGTGACGGCTGTTATGTTGGAGGAATGGAGTGTGCACAGTGCCGAAAAGAGACGGATCGTAAACCGAAAGCCAGTTAACACGTATATAATTCAGTGAGGAATATCACATAGTTCTGACTCTCATCTTCTCTTCACACTTGGTCTCTTTCCACTTCCGCCGATTCTCCGATCCTTGATTATACGATCATACAGAATACGAGAGGATCGTTATGCGGATACAGCACTATTGCCAATGAAAATAGGGAGAATCTCCCACTAGAGGATATAAAATCGTCCTTTCATCGCAGTCCTATAGCTGTCAAGTTATCATAAAACACATGATAACTTGGAGACACATAACTAGGAAATTATTATGAGAAATTCAGAGTGACAGAGTGAGTACAATTCATGTCAAATAATTGTTTGCAGTATCAATTTTTGTGTTAATTATCCGGAATGCAGTCGATCGTTGGACTTGAAATTTATTTCATAACGGAAAACACCGGGAAATTATAGCTCTCTTGTGGCAATTTAATCCGTGAGGACTTGATTAATTCAATCGGTATGTCAGTGGATTTTTACCCTACTTTCAACTCGATGAAATTTATAATTCTCCAGTGATTAAACTATACCCAGTATGCAGTAGTTTAATGCCCGTTCCCATTATTGAATTTTCTATTTAAATTCAACGTACAATTTTTCATTGGTAACTGTTTTATTTTCTCTCCCATTGAGAGTCAAGAGTCTGGAGTACTTTTTTTATTCACTGGATCCTTGATCACAGTTATTGAGCATCTACAAAAGACACGGGCAAATGTACAGCGTTGAAAAATCATTTGATACCAGTTGCTTGTTCAAGTGGTACGTATTGAGCAATTGTCGAGTGGAATTCTGTAATTTCGTGTGTTACAACCGTCTGTCCAGTGTATTTTAAACTGGGGTACACCTTAATTTCACTCTATGCATTCTTCAAGTAGTTTTATCGATGGAGATCCGAGGGAGATGGAAAATCAATTGAACAGTTTGACTGGAGGATTGGCACGTACCGTGGCAATTTTTCCTCAACTGCACGATTTAACGTGGCCACTTGACGGGACGTACAAGCGTCACGGGGTAATCAAAGTGCCATTACCCATGGGAAATTGTGAGCCCCCAATACCGCCACTATATATTCGTGCGACGATCGAGATATGTGCATTCACACTACATCACCTTCAGTATGTATTTGTTGGTGTTTTTGGGGTGGGGGTACCTCACGTAATGACCCCCCACCCCATTCCTACCACCCCCATTACAACCCCCCTCCATTCTCCCCATTCTCCCCATTCCCCCCATTCCCCACGCCAACCCACTACTTTATTTTTTGTTGGAACACACGTCGTGGGGGAAGCCTGAGTGCTTCATGTCAGACCAAAGTCAATCGGTGAAAAATGACCGAACACCGATTCCTCTACTGCCTCCAGTCAATGAAATCACATTTTCTTTAGTTCAATTAATATTTTAAATAGCTCTGAGACAAAAAGAAGTCTTGAAAATTCTATCAAGTAATAATTCGATAAAGAGAAGTCTCAACTGATCTCCAGCTTGATTTTCCAAAATGAATTGTCCAGATTTCCAGAATGATGCATCTCCAATAAACAATTCTCATCATGCAGATTTTTAGAAAAATAATGATTAATCATTATTTGGTATTTCTATGAGTTGGGACGTATGTTCAATCTAGCCTGTGATTTGAATCTACTCATCTAGTGCCATCAAGAATCTACTACACTGAATGGTATATTGGTGACGATGCAGTGGTGTTGGGGTGCCCCTCTGGCTTGAGTCCCAGCCCATGCATACCAATCGGCCACAACCTAACAACGGTTAACCGCAACCAGTCGAGCCGCTGCTAATCAGAAAATCACAGTCCGCGGAAACCCCCAGTGGATATGCATACCGACCAAAGCAAGTCTGTGGCATTTCTGCTGATAGCCTGGACTGTATCTCTATCAATCCCCAGACGAGGCGACTAATAAAACAAAAAAATCAAAAAAAAAAAAACCATCATCGTCAAAAGGTACATTGTCCTATAATGTGTTAACATTGTTCGTTGATTTCATTAATTTATATTTTATCCATAATTTTCTATCAAGAATTATGGAATTTATAAATTGGATTAAAATGTTTGAATGGCTTATTAGTAATTTTTAAAAAATGAATATCACTTCCAGTAGTATTGAAGGGTGGTACCAACCGCTCTGATTAATTCCCGTACTTCCTCAACTCTAATTGTTAAATAATTATCCACCATTGGTCCGCACCAGGCCAGAACACCTAACAACTGACAAGTCATGAGTCATGAGAATATTCAGAAACTGAAGTGTCGCCACTCACTTTGACTCTTTCTCCTTCAACATGAATAACTTGAAAAGCATAAAGAGCAACTAGCAAGTACGTCCTTGAGATAGTGGCATACATCCCCCTGAAACGCTCTCACGGATGTTAACTGAAATTGAGCGGTTATACATTGAAGGAGTCAAGGGGTCACCCTACAATGAGCAATGAATGAATTTAATACATTTACAACCACCACCACTTGGCAATTGTTTTCAAGTGATCGAAGGGGCGAGTCTGACACAACGGGGGTTGGTTAAAATATACAGAGGGTAGGTAGGTCAACCCCAGTTACTGAAAATGTAACTATACCATACCGTAGCCACATAAGTATCGTGGAAAAGAGTGTTAATCACTGTGGATTGTGTATTGTACAGCCAAATGCACAATTGGTTGTACTTGAGACGTGTTCTTTTATGTTCCATGACTAATGGACAAAAATACTGCCCACGGTTAAAATTTAACTAATTGTTCCAGTAGTTTATTTTATTTTATTCTCTACTGGAGGTGGATGGGTACTACAACGAGACTCCAAAGTCGATTCCAGGGAGAATGAGCCGTTTGTCCTCTCTTACTCCATCCCCAGGGCTTTGGACTCCTTTCCGGAAGTCTCAAATCGAATTTGTCCGGTTGAGCCCTCACCCACCCCTCACCCTCCCCAATCTCCAGCTTCTTCTCTTCACGACAGACTTGAGGTAAAACACACCATCAATCAATACCATCAGAAAATCATCATTTTTTTTTTTGGAAAATCTTATTCATTTATGCGATATTAATGAGACATGAGGAAGAGGAGTGTGAGGAGTCTGAGGCTGATAAAAATCAGTGGGTACACCGGAATTCACCAAGTTCCACCGTATTCCGCGTATCCGGCGTCATAAATAACGTTTTCCTCCACCTCCTGGAGGAAGACGACGCCCCCTTCTCGTAACCAAACTTTGGCGAGGAGACAAGTTTCACGAGATAAAAATTCACCGAGACAATTGTCAATTCTGTGATATTTAATATTTTAAGTCTGTGTAAATGGCGAACAGTGGGAGTTTCACCTGGATTTTTATTTTAACTCACCAAATAGTCCAGCTGCAACTACAATCCTCCAAATCCTTTGATATCACTTTTCTGCTGAGTCTGGCATTGAGTGTAGAAAGGGAGAAAATACGAAACGAATTTATCCAGTTTTATGGAACCGATGTAAATGATAATCTCGATGAATTTTCGTGCTCGTGATTTCGTCACAGACGCGTGTGCAGTGATGCCCATTGTTGAAAGAATATTTTAATGGATTATTGATGGGACGGAGACCCCATCCAAGGGTCCACCCACGTCCAGTATAGTAACATAATTACGAACGTGTTGACAAATTGAATTGATTCCAATGTATTCTATTCATCGGCTTGGCTTTATACACCCTCTAGTCTCGTTATAAATATTTCATATTATATCCCATTGGAGAGGCTTTCACGGAGAGCCACCCCTCGAGTCATTATTTTTCGTGATAAACCGCAGAACGAGGCGATGATCCTCGTCATCGCAGAGATTTATTCTGGCAAACGAATTGAGCTCAACTGTAATCACAAAAAAAAAAAATATATATTCAACCCTGAGTGTTGATGTTAAATTTGAAAATTTTGTGGGCGTTGGTTGGGGGGGTTGGTGGGTTGGTGGGGCAAAACTATTCTAGGTTGTGGGCCGCGACGAATCCGATCGTATTTTCATCGACGCCAAATTGGCAATATCCTCGACGGTGACGATTCCTGAATTATGCATTACCCAGGGGGCCAGTCGCTTCAAAGTTTATCCGTACCGCTCATTTCCATCGGAGCCAACCTCCTATCTTTCTCCTCCTCCTCCTCCCCCCCCTAGATTATTCCTCGGCAACGCGGATGGAAACGTCACTTACGTTTCGCGAACGATCACTAGGTAGCTATATGTGGGAGGGGCACCAATCATTGAGCCAATCCGCGTTCCCCACAGCTCAACGCGTATAATCGAATAGACAGTCGAGCAATAGAGTCCTCTTTATTCAATCGCGTTGTTCTACAAATCTCCATCGATGAAAAAAAAAAAATAAATAAAAAATAAAGATAAAAATGCCTGGAGTTATCCTGACTGCAGTTGAGGAACTGCTGTTACTAAAAATAAGGTATAAAAATTTTTATGCTTCACCATAAAATCACTAAAAGAATCAATCTCTCATGCGACCAGGCCCGTGGATATTGTTGAGCTCCAGTGGCACCTCGTTCATGTCAACCGTTGAGGATAATCGGGTTATTTATTGATGGTGGGCTTGCTTCAGCTGCTGGACAATACGCAAGTCGCGCCAGAGAAATGTTCACGGCAAAAAGTCATTCTCCAGGATAGTCCGCTAATAAAAATAACCAGGAAAGCCCATTCTCCGGTGGCACATATCAACATTTTGCACAAATATTTTATTTCCTCTCTTTCTAGTCAATCCAATTATTTCAGTTGATTTTTCCCCATTATTTTTTATTGACTCATGCTTTTTTCCGTTGAGAAGATGCAGATGGTTGAGGTGGACAATAAAATACTCGTTTATCGGGACAGGGATGCAGTGGTTTCAAGGGACAGGGTTCAGTGGGTGTTGGTTTCTTGGTATTAGTGACTTCTGGTGCACAGGGACAAGCACCTGGATGGAGTTTAGCAGGTGGAGGACAGGGACAGAGGGTAACAGGTTCAGAAGGAGGTCCCGGAAGTCCCATTAATAAAGAAATGGTCTCCTCACGGGTAGAATTTATACTCGAATTAATATCCGATGATGGACAAACCTCAAGTCTCTCGAACTTCGGTGGTGGACAGGTGAACTTCGAGTAATCGATTTTTTCCTCGACGAATGGCTCGACTTTTATCTCCGGGGTTTCCTCCAACTCGGGGCACTTCACGGTATCAGGATAACAACTTGTTCTCCGATTTTTCGGACATGGAGGTGGCGATGGCTCTTTCTTCTCCGAATTATTAGAGCAAATATCAGTGACTGTTTGACATTTGCTGGATTTCCAGTTGTCAGCGCCACTGGAAGTCGACATTTTTCGTTTTTTCATGAATCCAGTTAATTTATCCCAGAGTCCCTTGGCGGATTTTCCTGTGGAGGTGCAAGCTGCTCCTTTAGATGATTTAACCGGTGCACACTTGTCCTTGGAGTCTTCAGGAGGTGGACACGGCGGGCATTTTGGACACTTTGGTAGAGGCGGACATTTGATCTCACAGGTAGGAGCCGGTGGAACACACTCGGGAATTTTCGGTAATTTAGGACAGGGGGGACATTTCTGATAGACAACCTTGACTGGTGGATCTGGAGATTGATTTGTACTGCATGATATTTCCTTGGGTTTTCCCTCATCCTCACATTTTGAGGCCTCCGGTGGTTTATCACAGCCTTTTCCTGACTTAAATCGTCCTGGCGCCTGAGATGGCCTTAAATCCCCAATTATCCTCGGTCTTTTGAGTGTACCATAATTTCTAACATGAATGCCTCCGAGTCTACAGCTCCTCTGTGATTGAGAACAAAGTATGAATGCAATTTGCTGACAAGCCGATCTCCAGGACGTACCCTCAGTCTCAGTTGGGCATTTGTTTAAATTGCACGGTCGCTTTGGTGGGCACTTGACGCAGAATGGCTCCCTAGTGGCTCTCGGTTTTCCTGGATAGCCAGGTTTTTTCATGGGCTCGCATGGGCCCTCAGGGGGATCGCAGGGGCCCCTCGTCGGTCTATTGGGCCCACCCTCGCCGCAATCTGAATCGCCCAGGTGTAATTTTCCCGTGATCATCTGCAGGAGAGAGATTCAACGGATTAGAGAATGAGAATGGAGTACAACACGAGGACTGGTATTACGATTGATGTCTGGATCCACCTCCCTCACATGTTGCTACTAACTTGTCATGTCAATCCTCATTGGACACCTTTGATTTATCCAAGTCTTCGGCCTTTAACTTTCTGTCGGTATCATCTAGCTCTGTTGACTCCTCGTAGGCATCACCTTGAGGGAAATAATCGTCGTTCCATGTCCTGTCGATGGGCGTCATGGATAAATCCACCTGGGGCTCAACTGGCGACACCACCAGCTCATTGGACCCTATTTTTTCTCCGTTACTTGTTGTTTTTTGTCTCGTATACGTTCTCTTCGTGAGATATAAACCAATTGGGGAGGTGGAGCCACGAACACAAGTGTTTGATTTTTTTTTCTTTTAGTCTCATTGATTCTAATGTATTTCTCAATCAGTTCAATCGAGTTTCTCGAGGTCTTCCCCGTCGGAAATGAGAGAATGATATTTTCATCCATTTTTTATCGACTCAATTGGTTTTTGTTGGGTTGTAGAGCCCCTGGATACTCGATTGCGTTATGAAATTCTTATAATACTCACTCTATTCAAAATTGAAGAGAACCCATTGTTATGATTATCCCCGGTCTCTACCTTCAACTGAAATCAATCAATAAAATTGGATAGGGTTGACTACAATCACCAAGTTTTATAGATTCTCGATTAAAGAATTATCAACGTACTAGATCCAAATTTAATTCACGATTGGCGAAGTATGGCACAGCAATCTTGGTCGGTTCAGCCTGTCCCATTTCACTTTTCGCAATCCTCCAGACGATCGGTTTTTTTATTAATTTACCATGATTTATTGTTTTTATCGTTGAAAAATAATTGCGCCTGCCGAACGTTATGAGAATTGAATTTCCCCTGCGGAGCATTTTTTCAAATTATATCACAGTTAATTCCACTAAAAATTTTGACGCGACTGATCGCCAGATATTTTTTTCAAATAATCAATCAATGAGTTGCTTAGCAACGTCGTGATGATGTTTTTGAATTTATCTGATAGCGAGCCTCAGTGCGCCATCTGTCAAGAATTTCTGGTAGCACCCAGAGGATTTAGAGTCAATAAATTCACTGCAGAGACGACAGAGGATTATTTTACTTGTGTAGATCGAACAGACAGCGTTTTTATCGTATGTGAAAATCATTCGGTTTTATTAATCCATGATAAATAATAATTACAATTATTGATAATTTTTTATTGATTAAATGAATTTTAATAGCCCTCGTCGGAGCAAGTGATGTCGTAATCAGGGTACATCTTCTTGAGAAGTCTTACAGAAACTTCATGATCAGCTTTACCAAATCCCTGATAAAATAATCAAAGTTAATTGCACAGTAATTTTCAAGGAACAGATATTTTAATTAACTTCTAATACCTGAGAGTAACCGTAAACTTTGATAATCTTCTCCTCAGCATTGTGATTTATCCTGCCACCTCCCACACACTCAGTATCAACTCCAGGTCTATATTTCGCCAATTCATTTCCAATCTCATCATAAATGTCAGCTGAAACAGTGAGAAAGCGCATACTAATTAGTAATTTGAAATTTATCCAAGCGTTGATTATAACAGAGGAATAGATCGGAGTTAGTAAACAAGCCGAGTTTACCAGTTATGCTATTTCATAGAGTAGAATTAAGTTATCCAGTAGAATGAGAAGTAACGTTGCTCCTGGTGCACACTGTTCAAATTTTCTAATTAGAAAACTAAGGGGATAATTAGTAATTTTCTCTGTTCAAATATTTATGGCTCCATTACCGCTGCATCTGCATTTATTGAGAAAAGAATATGAGAAAAAAATTATGCACTTTCACAGGGATCTGTGATATAACTCATTACAGCATAGAATTTAATCAAAATCCGCTTATAGAAAATCGGATTGTCATTTTCCTCCTATTTAAAACGGAGTTTACCTGTGATCATCAAACATTTGCTATTATCCCCCAATTTATGCTGAAATTATGTGCGTACCGAATTCGTCAGATGACTCCATTCAATTTTCACTGATAATTTACATTCGGTCAATGTTAGCAATAATGTCCACCGGGTCAACAGTCACCAGTTATTGGTCAGAATTTAATTACCAAATCCATTTGATTTTGAACATCAATTGATCGAATAGCTAAATTAATATTGTCTAACGTCCCTTTATCTACCATATTATATAAACAATTTATCATCGTATTAATTTTGTCGTGGTGATGGTTTTTGTTCCATAAAAGATGCTTATGGCCTTGATGAAAATTGAGGAGACGGAGTAAATAGCCGGAAGCAAAGACCATCAGAAATTACCAGAAATCGATTGAACTGTACACAGTGGGTAGTAAAAGCCACGAACAAGTCAGGTAAGTGCTAAACAGGGTGCCTTTAATGTTTTCCTTTCATTACCGCGTTGAAAAGAATTTTTTTCTTTTTTTTTTTTGCAGAATTGAGGAAAAATTATGGGATTTTTCAGCGCGGAAATAATTGCTCTGTGTCCATTCAATTGGTATCTCGTGTAGAGAAATCCCTCTGCTGTTATGAATCAAAACAATACAATGTCATTCAACATCCACTGGGCATAATTCAGAACCGTGGGAAAATGAGAATATGCTGTGCATAGTAAACGGCGTAACTTGAATCAAGGCGAATAATTTTCATGGTGAAGCCGGCTCTTGCCACGGGAGAATAGAAGGTCGCTTTTAGTTGGTAACGAGGTGAACATAAAGGCCATGGACTCGAGCTGACTCTGGGGATACACCCCACGATGGAAAATTACTGCTCTCGTCCAGACAATCCACCTCCGTTAAATTCACGCGCATCCCACACTCGCATATTATCAGTGAAAATGCTGTTACTGGCGTTATGAATTTATTGTTAAAATTTTCTAAAGAATCGGCAGGAGGCAATGCGCGAAGAAGACCTATGGAAAAAAAGTACCAGGGATTTGAGCAAAAAATTAATGGCATGTGAGGGTAAATTGAAAATCCTCTCCAATCTCCTCACGATTAAGTCTGTACCCTTGGAGCAAAAAAAATTTTAATAACGATGGAGTGGCAAAATCGAGGACAACCCCCTGTTTTCTCCATCTCATCGATTTCCCAAACATGGATACACGGAGAGAAATATTTAGTAAAAATAACGGAATGCAACAATTTTAAGATTATTATTATATCATTATTAAACCTGATTGAAGATAACAAGTGAATTCCTCTTCAAAATCTTATAAGATCCACCTTTATTCGGCAAGTAGAACTCCATAATCAACTGGAAGAATGTTGCAAACCGATCCTGAAGAGGATATAATTTTTTTTTCCAGTATGAATTGTATAAAAATCGATTAAGATGGTATTACGTATCGTAGGGTGGACGTAACTCGAATACAAACAATTGTTTCACTTGTTTGTATTGGTATCAACGCAGATTGTTATTTGGATTGTTTTTTTATACCTCGATGATGATAAATGGAGAACAAATGAAAGATAAATTCAGGGTGGATTCACTCGTAAAATGATGCATCGAGTCCTGTCACTGTATTCATCCCTCCCTCAAATATTACGAGTTATAGGAAACCTGTAGATGGTGAGGCGAGAGCGCAGTCGAGTAAATCCCTCCTGATTGATTTCTTTTTTCTCATTAAATTCTCGATACGACAAAGAAAAGGATCAGGAGAAGCTACGACGTGAAATCTTTCCTCAATAACTGCGACAGTAACTCTCTAAACTCATTACCAATAGTTCCTGGAGTAATTGACTAATTGGAATAGTGTAACCGAAACTTGCGACATTGTTGGAATATCTGGGTCATTGATCTCTTCGTCAATTTGGAGCGTTTGTTATGTACATGCGGTTATTACCCCAGCTAATGGATTTTAATAGAAAAACGAGAGAAAATCAATTGTTTAATTTTCACGACGCGCCATATGTGTCAATGTCGCTTTTCATATCCAAAAGATAACTAGAGAGATATTAATCCATACATCTGCCGCCTCCCAACCCCCTCCGCCCCCTCTCAACGTTCTTCTTCACGTTTTTCCATGTTTCCTCATTTTTTTTTATTATCATTTTTTATTTCTATTATCTATCCAAAATAATCCACCATGAGCCTGGAGTATTGCCCATTGTTGATGCTCTTATAATCGGCTTGCATTGGATCGAGAGATAAAGTCGTGGGGAAAAGTGGAATTTTTGGAACGTAAATATTTACCAGAGGCGATGTGCAACGAACCGTTATGAGTTATTTAAAGTTTTTTAAAAATAATGCGTCAGTGCATATACTTGGAATATTTTCAGAGGAGAATCCAGGGAAAATTCAGCGTCTATTTGCATTCCACGAGGGATTGATCTCGAAAGTCGAAGTGAAGATTGAGAAGAATGGAATTGATTTGTTGCTGGAAGTTTAACCTGATGATTCATCGATTTTTATAAAGTCGATGTTGGATAAACGAAAGTTTCTTGTATTAAATTATGGTTTGAAGTTGGTGACTCCCCCAAATATCTGGAGATATTTTTCCACTATGGAAAAACCCCCATTGTATTTCAGCGTCGCATTCCATCATTACTACCCCAATAAAATTTCCTCCCTCCCAGTAGAAAGAGTCAATGCGTGTTTTTCTATCTCCATAAACAAAGAAGCGAACCCGAGGTGATAAAAATTTCAGTATGATTGATTATCGAGCTACTTTCAATATAAACATGACCCTCGCCGTGACCTCGAATTGGATATCGTGTCATTCCAATTTTAGAAGATATACGTACGAAGATATTGACATCCATTTCCCACTGTCCACCCCTGGAGTCCATTCCCATGAAAAACAACTGGAATACCTGCTATTTATCCTGCACTCATCCTGCCCCAGAAGAGATACAAAAAAATACGTTGACATGATGTCAACCAATTTTTCTTTTTTATCCAACAGTCCGACGAGATTCACCTCGAATTTTTGGGATTCTCCGAGGGAATGTCTTCTGGGTTATCTCCAGGATCATAATGAGAGGATAAAACGGATCATTCAGATAAGGTATTGGGATAAACAGAATTGCGGAGAGAAATAAAAAAGGGAAAAAATTAGGAAATAAAAATACGATGTAGTGTGGGCACGCGCAACAACTCACACGAACGCCTGCTCGAGCTTTTCTCTCATCAGTTGTCGGCAAACCGTCTAGAGTATCGGATCGGTCTGGCCGTACGTTGACTCGTTTCCCTCACCGCACCACTTGAAAATAAAACGATTAATTAAAAACCATCTCCGAAAAAATAAAATAAATTCAAAACCCCCTGAAAACGTCTCGGAAATAATTTATAAAAATGATAAATATCTAGATTAAATTATTACGATTGGGACAACGAAATTATCCCAGTGTAATGTTGACTCACGACACCCAGAGATTCTCGAATTATTCGAATAACTGACGGCAAGTTTATTTTTGTTATGCCAACGCGCCAATTCCATCATCGTTCGCTCTCTGAATAGGTGAATTTAGTGGCTGGAAGGTACATTGCAAAACAAACAAAAATAAAAACAATAATCAATCATGTTGCTATTGAATCGTTGGAAATTGAGACAAGGTAGCGTGGAATATGATTAAGTAATGTATTAATGTATGACCGGATGTTTGATATCTCATTAGTCGATTGTCCAACCCTTGTCCGTTAATGATCGAGGGGTAATCCAATGGTAATGATTAGGGGATGTTTGAGGATTATTCTCTGGAATGAAAATTCAGGATAAAAATGCAGTAGCAGGTGTGTCTTGAAATGTTGAAGGGGATAATTATTGTAGCTGAAGTCAAACGACGAGAGTTGGAATGATGGGACGTGAAAAATCATTAAAACTCCTAGGATATTATCCTGGAGTGTTACACTTGGAAAAGTGTTGGGATAATATTCCAGTGGGTGGACTTTAAGGTCACATTGCTCTACCCCACGAAGAGCAGAATACATTGTATCACCGAAATAAACTCCCTCTCTACTCGGCTAAAACATCATGTTTTTCAGTTACTTAATCACACGCTAATCCCCCTAATTTACAACTAAGACCATCAGTCAACTCGCTAGGTACTCTCCCCTATCATTTCCACTCACCACTAAAGGCCTTTGTTCCCTCCGTGAACTTCAAATTGAACATGTCATTAGCCGTGAAAAATTCCATTAGAACCATTGTCTCTTCGTTTTTTTTTTTACGTCTGTCGTGTCTTAAATTATTCAGATGTGGTAATGCATGGGCAGAGTATAATTGACAGTTGAATTTTCATGCACGAATTACTCGTGACCTTTTCGGGGTTGAGCTAGACAAAACCCAGTCGAGACTTTTCTAAGACATTTCCACTGCATTGTTCGACAATTGCACTTGCAATTTCTGTGAATTTTTTGGTGATTTTTCACTTGTAAATTCATCTGATAATGAAAGACTATAAATTTTGGAATTTCAGACAATAATTTCCATAAATAATAATAATAAAAGAGGCACTAATTAGCCGGAGTAATAATATTGGATAGATTGGAAATTAGAGCTCTCATTGAATAATCAATTGTTGTTGAAAATGAAAAGCAACTTTTTATTTGTTTTGAAGATAAATTAGTAATTTAGTGAGCGCTTTTATTTGAAATTCAATTCTCGCAAAAGTGCCTTAATAAATTTATTTACCATAAATTCAAATAATAATTCATGAGCAAGAGATGATTGACAATTGAATTTTCATGCACGAATTACGTGACCTTTTCGGAGTTGAGTTATACAAAGCCCCGAGATTTTTCCAAGACATTTCCATTACATTACTGGATAATTACCCCTGAAATTTCGAACAAAAATTTTTATTTCTGGAATTTTCCGGTAATTTTCATCTTTCGAATTCATCCGATATTGAAAAACTTGAAACTGAATTTACAATCTACTGAAAATTGAAGTATTCATTAAAGAGTGAATTATCTCTCAAAATGAAAGCCGAATTTTTATTTATTTTGAGGATAAATCAAAAGATTAAAATCTGATAATTCATGAGCAAAGGATAATGGACATTTGAATTTTGATGGACGAATTACACGCGACCTTCCCGGAGTCAACTAATACAAAGTCCCGAAATTGCGGTAAAATATTCAAAAGGCCAGGGTATCCGAGAACTATAGAAGTTGTGTATCACTTCCAGGGACATCGAGAACGTGCATTTTAGTGGGATATGGGGCTGTAACAGCAAGTATGTTAAAACACCCCCATGTAAACATCATTTCAACTTTGATTATTTACCTTCACCAGGTACTAAACAACAGTAGCAAAATAAAAAATGCAAAATATAGGAAAAACAAGTTTTTCATATTCCACTGGCATTTGGCGAACCGCGAAATGATCCCCATGATTTAAATGATTGCGAGATTAATTTATTTGCTGAAATTTACCAAGCTGTATAAATCTGAAATAAAAAGCGACACGAATGGAATTCATCCCAAGGCCATTCTCAGGATAAAAAAAAAATCAATCACTAGCCCTGCCTTTTCGGCTACCTGTCTTCAAGGACACACATTGTATTATCCAACCCCAATCTTCCTCTCCATTTGCTACATTTCCTGATTCACTTAAATCCATTGTTTCCTCAAATGGTCGCAGCCTGCCATTGTAATTCCGCGGCACCCCTTGAGAAAGAGAAACGATATTATCACAATGAAATATGAAACTTCACTTAAGAGCCCTTCAATTTCCTGACGCAAGTGCATAACAATCAAATGCTCAAATTATCCCAAGAATTGATTGAAATTTGAAAAAATGTTCTTTTTCAGTTGAACGAGAGTCTTGATGCCGGAAGGCAGAGCAATTCACCAGAGGAGGTTTCAATTTAATTCCTTGAGAGTAGAAAAATCCCACGACCAAATACTATTCAGTATTGCAATAGAAGTTCCTGGAAAAATCAATCACATCGAATGGGCATAAAAGCATCACGTGGATTCATTGATGCGTCAAGTTTGAAATTCTCTAGAAATTCAATCCAGATGAAAGAGTTCATCGAGTGACAATGGACAACCTCCGACAAATTCAACAATAATATTCAACTCCACAGGATGTTTGCATATCAGTGAATCAGAGGAGGAATTTACGCGCAAGCCCGTAAAGAGGGGAAATAAATATTTCGACGTGGAATGTGGTACACGTGCGTGAAATATTGAACACAGGTGATAACCAATCTGGCGGCATTCGTTACAATGGGGACAAACGATAAAGGGGATGCTGATGTAATATGCGTCAAAGAGGATAGCACACGTGAGGATCGTGAGCTGACATGTCGAGAGCAGATGGGCCAATCACAACCGACCCTACATACAGATAGGTACGTAAATTCTACTTCGTTTACATTAATTACACTCAAAAAATAGGACATCAAGAACCACAAGGATTATATAATAATATATATAATCAATTAAGGTATTGGTATTATTAAAATCATTAAGGCTGTAGATTTAGATGAGCTTAAATAAAAAAAATATAGAAGTGAAAATGAGTTCTTGGAAAATCAAAGGTTTTTTTTCAGAAATTCATGTCTTGAAATGTACTCGATCGATCGATCTTAAATTCTGTCTAGATATGCTGGCAGATAGTACCTATTATTCCACGAAATTTCAGATTTTTAGCGTGAACTTTACGACGGTAATTTCCACGGTTTTTTTTAGTGAAAAATTCACGTCGACGAGTGCTCACTCGAATGATCGATTGCAAAGTTTCTATTCGGAAGTGAAAGGTACTTTTTTTTATATGGATGGTACAAAATTTTATGATACCTGTGAAAACAGCGATCTTGTTTGCACCCCTATCAAAAATATATTTTGGCCAAGCATCTGTTCGTTGGAGGGAAATAGTTAACCATTTGAAAATTTTTATGATTAATTTCTTGAATTCTCGGATAATTTTCAATATTCAGGTTCATACGGCGCTAAAAGAAACATAAAAAAATTGATAATTCAAACTTTCATTCAAAAATCAATTACCATTTAACACAAAGACCGATTCAACTGAATACGAGATACGAAAAATTAAAAAAATCGAATAACCGAGTGAGTCGATATAATTTATCGAGGATCGCAAGACATGCGTGCCAAAGAGCAACGCAAACAAAGATGATGGATGCGGTGAATACCGAGCAATATTCCCCGAGAGCCATCAGCAGCATGAAAGCCCCTAGGGTATCGGTTTACCTGATCCCACTGATCGATTAGTCCAGACTTTTTTTTATTCTCTATTCCAGAATTAATAACCCCTTTTCTAAGCACAAATCAATGAACGTAGACTGAGAAGGTGCATGATAATCACCAGACGAGTTACAGTGAGCCACAGATTTCAATCCATAATCCCCAGAATTTTTCAATTCCCATAATCGAACCCCAGGTTATCAGGATAAACCGGGTAAGACATAAAGGCATATACAAGGTTGAGGCCAGTGTCTTCAGTCACATACTCAATATCACCAGAGTGCCTTTCACCCCCTGGGTGAATTCCATGGATCGACGCCCGAATATAGCATGCGAGCTCCCTCGGGTTATCAAGCTGAGTTAATTAATTAATACAGGCTGAAGTAAAAGGGGCAGAGGTGATATCAGATATAAGGGGATGGTCCGCTGAGTTGTCCTTTACATTAGGATTAAGGGCTGCCAGTGAGCACGTGGGGGAATAAGGCATCACGAAATAATTGACTGATCCATCAACAACTCAAACCACATGACTGATCAATTTAATATTTGTCTCTCCAACGCAAACAATTGTTTCCACTGGCGATATAAATAAAGAGGAATACATTGAATTCGATTCCTCAGGGAAATTTTTCCAGACCTACTTTTTATTCCATTCAACGTGGGTGACACTGTATCTGGAAGAGCCTTGAGACATTTATTGGATTCGCATTTCTCTTTGAATAAATATTGCATTGTTTTGTGTATTGCGGGATGGTGAGCTTGAGAGGATATTTCACGAAGGGATCGATTTACCATGGCCACCTCAAGTGGTTTTCCAGCCATCTGACCTTCTCATGTCTGTTGTTATCATTTGTTCAGAGTCTTCAAGAGATATCTACCAAACAACAAACTCCGGCTCTACATCATCAATCGGGATTTAGTCGTATCTCAAGGTAAAATCGATAAGCTCCTGGGTGTGATAGTCGTCGAGCCTGATTATGTCCGTGACAAGAGGGTAAGTAACATATTTTTTTTTTTCCATCTATCAATTTTCATCTAGATGTGATATTGATCGAGCATGGAAAAAATCCGGTGTACAGGTGTACGCACAAATAACATTGACTGCTCGGTTGAGTCGAGAGGAGGAGGAAGTGATGGGAGTTAAATTTTGCAACGAAATACCATTCTGCTTTACCCAACTATATCCACCATATTCCCATGATGATCAGCCTCCAGCTATGACACCAGTCCAGGTACTGTAATAATCACAAATACTTGAAATTAACGGTGCACTCAGGATATTGGATGCGCAATTAGTGTACTGGTTCGGTTAATACTAGCTGAACAGTTATTAACAGTCTAACTCTATATTGTACGTCCTTCTGACACTCACATTCCTCTTTTCAGTATGTCAGTGGTTCGACAGCACTCGGTGTTCATACGTTGAGGATAAAATATAGTACAGAATAGTTGAGAATAGTACAGACATAGTGTACCCTCATCTCTTGTCTCATCAAATGAGTTATTACATTCCACCGACTAATGGATTTCCATATTTGCATTCCCACAGGCTCCAATTCCCAATTAACTCGACATCCAAATGAACCGACACACGAGTCTTTGATTCACAAATAATTCATCGAGAATTCAGTGCGCAACATTTTTCCGTTAATAACAACCGCGGAGAAATGATGAACCGATGACGTCAGAATATCGAGACCTGGCCTTGGCCTCGAACGTGACCCAGGCTCGACTAGTGCACTACCAATTTTACTCGCTTGCATCTGCGAGATCCACAAGTGTCCAATTTCCAGTTCAAAGAAGTTGAATAAGAGGCAAATACACCGAGCATCGAAATCAAGAGCATTAAAATTCGATTAAAGACGTTAGGTCATTGCATATGTGACAGTCAAGGATAATATCATTGAGTCAATGTTCTTGATTTTAAAGTAGTTGTGAAAAATTGATCAGATCGATTTGGAGATATTTGAGGGGCTTGGGGAGTTGACCCTGTTGGCATCTCGTGAATTTACTCCTTGCCAAACTATCTCGCAAAGTTCATTCTCCATTCTCCATTCTAGTTTACTACTTGTGCTTTACATCATGTAATCTACCCTCGATATAACTTATAAACACCCTTTTTTCTGAGCCTCGGATATCCTTGAACTCTTTCGGCCCCTGGACTTCATGGAATATGGCCATTGAAACAGGCAAATCCTCGGTTTTCCGGGGTTTTCGGGTGTCCCTTTTCATCCACCAAGTTTTGATAAATTTCCTGGTCTACTGTACCATCTTACCTTGAAAATTATTACTAAAGATTCCCAACGGTACTATCCACTTGAAATATGGAACAATTCCACTTCCTGGATTATTCTCCACAACTCTACGTAGGAAGATGAAAAAAAATACAGCGAGTCTGGTAATCCCATTAATTACTTTACAAAACCACGAGTTGTACCAGAGTATAATCAAATTGAGATATTCTGTGGTCGCCCTTTTGAGAAGTTTTCGATTAACTAGCAAGTCAAGTGGTACCGTCAAACGCCCTGATTCAACCGAGATGTTGATACATAAAGTAACGGGCAAATGTTACCGCGTAATTGTACAATTTCCTCTTAGCGAGATGATCTTGCGACGAGTGAAGCTTTTAATATTACTCCAACAGAAATTCTACCTATAAACTCCCGCTATTTTCATCTCCCTTCTTTCCTTTAATCGGAGTAACGCTTTTTCGCTCCTTCCTCTCAGGAAAAAAAAATTCTGCTCATTCAGCCAAAAGTTTGATTACAAACAATAGCTGGGGAATAATACTCCCGGAAAAGTCGACGCACATTGTATTGATCCAACCAAATGGGAAGAATATATGTGCAAGAGCCCTCGAAATATGCAACAACGAATGAAATTGTTCTTGCGTTTGTTCACACTTTTTTGAGTGCTGAATAAATACGTTTATGTGTCGAGGGAGGAAGAGTAAGGGTCATCCCATCAAGAGAGTTTACTGGAAACGAGCGGGAAGTACAATTCAAGCCATCGTAAAAAGCAAATTTCAGACTGAAATTCTTCATCCCTTCCACGTTTAGGGTATAAGTTGGAATGTTCTTGATAAAACAGTTGTTAGTCTTCAGGGATGTTGCTAGTTCTCACCCATAACGCGTATCAATCCCCAGCTGTTGCCCTATCCAACGTCAATGAATAAATTCATCGAGCCAAGAATTTAACTATTTCAACATATTTTTTTATTCTAAAACAAAATAATGGATGTCCTTTCCGCGAAGATGTGAAGAATGAGTTGAAGTTCTGTCGATAGAAAATGCTGATCATTCCAGCTGTCGATTTCCACCCCTTTTTCATTTTTTAAATAACAAAACCCATCCTCCAACCTGTCTTCCCGTAGAAAACGCGTGTTGACTCTTAGGGCAACATTTGAAAGGTAGCTGTTGAGTTTGTGACAATGGTAACGAAACACTGAGGAACAGAATACCTAGAGGGAATTTATTATGAGTGAGTGAGTGGTGTAAAAATATATAAGGCACATACATGAGCTCACTATGAATAAATCCACAGCACATGGAGTGAGTCATGTCTTTATGATCTGCAGGAAGCACTTATCAGGAGTCGAGGGCCGAATGCCTATCCGTTTTCCGTGGAAGTGCCGGCAGTTGCACCACCATCCATCCGACTACGTCCGCCCCAAAAATATAATGGTGCACCTCTGGGTACGAGCTATGAATTCAGAGCCTGGGTTGGTCAGTTGATTAACTGCTACTTTATCCATTTTTTTTTATTAAATAATTCCATTCGCTCCTAATATCACGCGCTCCCTGGGCCATTGACAAAAAGGTTTTTCCCATTTTGACATCCACTGGGACCGAGATCGATCCGCGAAGCAATTTCATTGCAATGAAAATAAAAAAGAAGGAAAAAAAACAAAAATAGAGAAGAGGGTAAACAAGAGGAAAATGGATTTCGAGTGAATGCACAATCATTTACGAGACATTTCGTTCATGAATTTCCAACCGAGTCAATTTCGAAAGGTCTGAATAAATAAACGTGCATTCTCTTCACCGTGATAAGCTGGGGTATAGGGGGGTGGCGAGAGGGATGATGCATGATGCATAAGAAATTTAGAGGGATATTGTGTGACTCCCTGAGCGAGTAAGTACTTTAATATTTCGTTGTAAAGATTTCTATCGATCTCACGTTTTCACTCGAGACCAATTCCCCGGGGGATGCGAAACTGGAATAGCACGAGTGTAGTAAGAAAAAGTAATGATGAGAGTTTGTTGTTCAGCTGAACGTGCGGATCAGCGGTCTGATGAGAGTAGCACAGTACGAATGGGTATAACTGTGATACAGCGAGGTCTTCCAACCCCTCGACCCATTAGTAAACTATGTGAAAAGCCAGGATGTATGACGGAATCAACTGCCACATCACCTGTATCAGAGGGTGAGAGCTCACCGTTCTCACAACACCGCAATATAAAAATATATAAAAATATAAAAACTAATAAAATAAATTGGGTAATTTTCAGAGCCACCGGCACCACCAACGGCAGTTGTAAAAAGGCGTCTGCTGTTGACTGAAGGATCAATCAGACTAGAGGCACGATTGGATCGTGCTATTTATGCCCATGGGGATTCAATATCCGTCCATGTCTATATCGCTAACGATAGTCACAGATCTGTCAGAAGAATTGAGGTAAACAAGCTGTCCCTTACATTATTCATCCCACACATGCATTTTGTACTTGGTATTTTTCAGCCAATCTAGATAATGTTGTATTATGATTGAAGGTACTGGCACTTCAGCATGTAGAGGTTTGTATGTTCAACAATGGGATATTCAAGAATACTGTGGCCTCTGAGTTGGAGCAGGACAATTGTCCACTTGCGTCAGGATCAACTCTGACAAAGACATACAGTCTGCGTCCAACTGAGGGCTCACCAAAACACTGGATTGCTCTGGAAGAGACTTATACGAGAACCGGGACAAGTCTAGCCTGCACTGTCAGATCCTCGGAAGTCAACGAAAAGGACAGAAGTCCGTATTATGCCATCAACGTATCCTATTACGTCCAGGTATTATTGTCAGCATGAAATATGTAACTTCTGTACAATTGAAAATCCTCACTATCTATTTTATCATTTTTTTTTTAAGGTGAAACTTCTCACGTCCCTCATGTGCGAGAAAATCTCAGTGAAATTACCGTTTACCCTGATACATAGGGGCGCTGAGTCTGAAATAATGACTTTCTCCACAAGTCCTAGAGAAATTCCTGGGCAAACGCCCACACAAGGTAAAAACGATGCCAGAACACATCGCAAGGTGGGAGAAATTAATGAGAAAAAACGTGATCCGATACCCGATGTGGAGCTTATAAAAAACATCGACCCCAAAGAAAGCTGAGGGCAGGATAGCTCATCTGGAGTACAACACCGGGATAAATGTAGAAATCAAATAAAAAATCCCAGGAATTCAGATAGCACGAGCTGCCAATCGGGTTTTAGCTTGCAAAGAGCTTGCTGTTGCTTTTGCAGGACCTCGTAGTGCATTTGAACTGATGGAAAGAGATCAGTCTTTCCATCAGTTCGAGGCTTTAATTTCCATATCAAACATTGTTTTTTTTTTTCATTCGAAAAAGAGAAATACTTCTCATGTACGTCAATTGAATTCATAATGAATACTTAAATATCTAATCGTAATAACGAATTGTGACACTTTCTTCCGCTAAAAGCTTATTCCAATGCTGTTCATTCTACAATAAGTGATTTAAATTTCTGTACAGATTTGAGAGGAAAAGAGAATTATTGTAATCCAAATACATTTATGTGAATATAATATTGTATATACAAGAGAAAAATCAAGTTAAACAATTCTAATTAACCAATCATGCCCTGAAACAACGTTTGATGAACACCTCGGTGGATCGCAATCCCCTCAGGCTTGAAAACAAATACCGAGAATTGGATGTACATAGGAGTAACTCATATATACATACCATGCCACTGGCACCTCGCGTAGCCCCGGACAATTGGTTTACTCTGTTTATTATTATCATCGTGAACCTGCACCAAGATATACTTGAATACACCATTCGGGTCAATGTCGACGTCGGCTATTGCATCCAGGGGTTGAGACATTGTTGATAAACTGCGAAATTTATCTGTGACAGAACAATTGATCATTTACTCGTGATAATCAGTTACGTAAATCCAGCGAGTTGTACAGCAATAAAAGATGTACTTTGATTGCACGATCGTCAATGACACTTGAGAGACTTCACAGAGCTATTCAAACATTAAAAACTGTCGATTGAGAATGAAAAACAATTGAATCTAAAAATACCTGGTCTTAGTAGCTGCCGGTTGAGATATTTTATGATTCCAACGATTCCAACAGTGCGTAGAGCCATAATTCAGTTGGTTCGGGGAAATCATCCAGATGGCGACATGTCCTGGACAACATTCAGGAGTCCACGTGCTTTTAGCGTGGATCATTCAGGCCTATTGAATCCTTCATTTAAGTGAAAAATGTTGATTGAACCAGTGTTAACGAATCTCTCGCCAGATTTTGGAAAGCCTCCAGAGGAGCAAAATCCAGTGAGTACCTGGAGGCACTTTGTTTACTCTTCAATACCCAGGGATCTCCTGATTTAACCTCTTCAATTTATTATTCCAGCTACTTCGACGTCTGGGAGAGCCTCACCTGGACTCTTTTAATTATATGTTAGAGCGGGGTTTGACAGATTGTTTGAAAGAAATTGTTCCGGTGCATCTTCTTCTTGCGAATAATGACAAGGTCTTACTCTGGGTGGAGGACGCAGTGATATACCCCCCGAGCATTCCCACAACGACAGTTGGTGTTAAGAATCCCAGAATTTTACCTACGGAATGCAGACAGAGAGGTGCTACTTACAAGGGAAAATTAATGATCAAGGTAGGATGGTCAATAAATGGAAGACAACAGGAGAGTCTCGATAAAGAGTTGGGGGATATTCCCATAATGGTGAAGTCTCAGCGTTGTCACTTGAACAAACTCAATCCAGCTGGGCTAGTATCCAAAGGAGAGCATGAGCAGGAATGGGGTGGTTACTTCGTCATCAAGGGACACGAGAGACTCATCAGGATGTTGTTGATGACTCGGAGAAATTATCCCATTTCTATTAAAAGATCAGGCTGGAAGTCGAGGGGAACTCTTTTCAGTGATCTGGGTATTCTCCTTCGATCTGTGAGAGACGACAACACAGCAGCCAACAATACCCTCCATTACGTAACCGATGGAACAGCAAAATTGATGTTTACACACAAAAAAATTCTCTACTACGTACCCATAATTCTCATGCTCAAGTCCTTGATCGATGTGTCTGATAAATACATCTACGATGCACTAATCGCAGGCTGTGAAAACGATTTGTATTATAAAGGATGTATTCTGAACATGTTGAGAGCGGTTCACGAGGAGAATCTTCACTCGCACGATCAGTGTAAACGTTATATTGGAAAAATGTTCAGAGTGAGACTCCTGGAGGTACCAGCAGACACCTCTGATGCTGGAGTCTGTGAATTCATAATTCAGAGGTGTGTGGTGATCCATCTGAACGATCCTAAGGATAAATTCAATTTGTTAATCTACATGACGAAGAAGTTATTCTCTCTGGCCAATGGTAATTGTGCAGTTGAAGGGGCTGACGCGGTGATGATGCAGGAGTGCCTCCTGGGGGGACACTTGTATCTGCAGGTGCTCAAGGAGAAGCTCCAGACGTGGCTGAGTATCTTGAGAATGTCCATTATGAAACGAGCAAAGACAGTGGGTAATAATTTCCGCATAAGTCCCCAAGAGATGCTCACAGCAATGAAGCACACTGGAACCATTGAGAGTTCGATGGAGAATTTTTTGTCCACTGGTAACATAAAATCCCAGACGGGACTTGGTTTGATGCAGCATTCAGGATTGACTATTGTTGCTGAAAATATCAATAGAATGAGGTATATGAGTCACTTCAGGGCCATTCACAGGGGCTCTTTCTTCCAAGAAATGAGAACTACTGAGGCCAGACAGCTCCTGCCTGATGCCTGGGGATTTATATGCCCTGTACACACACCTGATGGATCTCCCTGTGGTCTTCTCAATCACTTGACGATGAACTGCATCGTCACGAAGCATCCTGACGAGAAACTCAGCAGATCTGCCATTCCCACTATTCTTCTGGAACTGGGGATGACTCCCCTTTCTATCGCTGATAATTACAACAATTCTTACACAGTCCTGGTGGATGGCAACGTAATAGGTCTCATTGAAGATGACATAATTACGAGAGTAGTCGATAAACTTCGATTACTGAAGATTGATGGGGAGAAAGTGCCGAATACAATGGAGATCGTGCTCGTACCGAAGAGAGACGTTCCCTCTCAGTACCCAGGACTCTTCATCTTCACTGGGCCTGCGAGAATGATGAGACCAGTTATAAATCTAGCAGTCAACAAAATCGAGCTTATAGGAACATTTGAACAGGTCTATCTAGAAGTTTGTACAGTCCCTGAAGAGCAAAATCCTCTGACCACCCATCAGGAGATAGGAAAAACCGCTTTTCTGAGTAATCTAGCCTGCCTCATTCCCATGCCCGACTGCAACCAGAGTCCCAGGAACATGTACCAGTGTCAGATGGGTAAGCAAACAATGGGAACACCCTGTCACACGTGGCATCTCCAAGCCGAAACGAAATTGTACAGACTCCAGACACCTACGACTCCTCTCTTCAGACCAGTCCATCACGACAATATAAGTTTAGATGATTTTGCCATGGGTACAAACGCAATAGTCGCTGTTATTTCCTACACTGGCTATGACATGGAGGACGCTATGATCATAAATAAATCGGCTTACGAGCGAGGATTTGCCCACGGAATGATTTACAAATCTGAATTCGTGGATCTGCCCGATGCGAATAGCTATTTTGTCAGGCAGCCAGATCAGCAAAAATTGTGCGAAAAATTGGATGCCGATGGTCTGCCTAATGCAGGTTGTCAAATACAATTAGGAGATCCTTATTACTGCTACTATGACGGACAACAGGGAAAGCACGTGGTTGGAAAGTACAAAGGAAAAGAGGACGTCGTTGTGGATAACGTACGATTATGTGGAACAACTAATTCTCGTGTACCCAGGAGGGCTTGTATAACATTTCGTGTTCCCAGGAATCCACAGGTGGGTGATAAATTCGCCTCTCGAGCCGGTCAAAAAGGTATTTGCTCGCAGAAATGGGCCACCGAGGACCTACCGTTCACGGAATCGGGATTAATTCCCGATATCGTTTTCAATCCCCACGGATTCCCCAGTAGAATGACCATTGCTATGATGATTGAAGTGATGGCAGGTAAATCTGCAGCTGTTCATGGACTGGTCCACGATGCCACACCATTCAGATTCAACGAGGACGATACAGCTGTCGAGTATTTCGGCAAATTGCTGGAACTCGGTGGTTACAATTATTATGGAACAGAGAAAATGTACAATGGAATTGACGGACGAGAGATGACTTGTGAGATATTCTTCGGAGTGGTTCACTACCAGAGGCTCCGCCACATGGTGTCTGATAAGTGGCAGGTGAGGAGCACTGGAGCCATTGATGTCAGGACCAGGCAACCCATCAAAGGGAGGAGACGAGGTGGTGGTGTTAGATTTGGAGAAATGGAGAGGGACTCTCTCATATCCCATGGGTGTGCTTATCTCCTTCAGGACAGATTGTTTCATTGTTCTGATAAAACATCAGCTACTATTTGTCGAAAATGTGGTACACTAGCAGGACCAGTAATCGAGCTCGTGAGGAGCACCAAATCCGCACTGGGAAGCAGAAGACGATGCAATCTCTGTAAAGATGATGAGGGTCTCGGTGAAATTGATATCCCATATATTTTCAAATATCTGGTAAGTCAGCTCGTCTCTTGTAATATCACGATAAAAATGACCTTCGACGAGACGTAAGAATTATTTCAAATTAATGTGGAATACGGTTTTTTTATGAATAAATAAATACATCTGGAAAAGAGAAATTATGATATAACATAATTTTTATTAGTCATAATACTTTGTGAAGTTTACCTCAATTTTTTCCTACTCATAAGATCAACACTTTATATATTTATATTACACGATTCACCATTTCACACGAATTTGGACAATTAACGGATCTGTGCGTGTCGAATCCTGTACTACACGCTTTCAATTGGCGCTTGTATTTACATATTCCAATTATACAAATCAGCAGGGCGTAGTGAATGATGCCATAAAATGATGCAGCATAATAACTCGCCTGGGGAGTAATTTAACTTTTTTTTTTAATAAAACCCGTGAAATTTAAAATACGCGAGTAATGGAATGTTGACATCTAATTAGGTCGAATCCATTTGCAAAAAACTCTGATCAACGAGCAAATTAATTTTTCACCTCTCCCCTCGGGATATTCATTTGAAAACGACAAAAAAAAATTTATGCCTTGGCTGCAACTTGGGAGCCAGGTTTAGTGCCTGGAGCTCCAGAGACTCCAGTTTCTTTTTCCAATTGTTTTCCCAGGTATTCCCAATTGTGAACCATGAGTTTCTGAACGGCAATGAGTGCTTCGTACCTCACGTTGGGATCCTCGTGGCTTAAAAGTTGCATAACTCTCTGTTTGCCACCGAGCTGCTCGATTACGTGCTTTCCACGAGGATAATGTCTCACATACTCTCCAATATCGAATGAAGCAACACTGAGGACCAAGGGGTCCTTGCTGGTCTCCAAAAGGTGGACTAGAATACGCAAGAGTTCGTAATTCTTCTCATTGAGACGACTGGCATTCTCCCTCCAGAATTTACTGGATTTGTGAACAGGTGACCACTCGAGACGCCCTGACTTCACCTGAGTCGAGTACTCATCAAAAGAGCTCAAATCCTGGACAGACGCCTGGAGCTTCTCATTCAGGAATTCGATATCCTCGGTAATATCCTCGTCATCGAATTTACGTTGCGAGAGAATTGATAGCTGCTTCAACACCTTGCACTGCACCATCGCAATGCAATGCTCCTTGGCCACCTGATTATCCTCCACCTTCTCAATCAAATTCCTGAATACAGCGAGGATGATACGAGTGACCTTCTCCTTGACGGAGTCACTGAGAATATCAGCGAGAATTGGAATTACGTTGAATTTGTTCATTTTTTCAGCGAGAAGAGGATTGAAGGTGAGGACCCATAGGCAGAAGATGAGTTGATACTGGACTTGAAAGTTGACACGTCCGGATAGAACGCTCAGCAGAGTGGAGATGCCATCGACCGAGACAAAGGCAAAACGATATTCGTCGATGCGAAGCATCATCTGGAGGCATCGTGCCACGGACTGAATGTACTCGTTGTTCTGCAATTAAATATTTATGTAAAAAAAATAATCCTCGAGGTGCCCTAGGACTGTTGAATTACTACGAGAGATTGTAAAAGCAGATACGTATATAATCGAGGAACCGATTAATAATGTTACGATGTGTTATTACAGAACCAACCAGACTGGGCATTTCTTGGAGGTCAGTGGCCTCTCCAGGTTCGCTTTTGGGTGTCAAGTCTTGCATCACCTCGGCATGCACATTTGCCTCTGGCACAGCCTCAAACTAAAAACCCATCCGATATGTCCATTCATATGAAAAATCAATAAAAAAGTATCTCTTGAAAATAATCTCTATCCCGCACCTAAGCAATATGGCTAGGCTGTGATTCTGTATCGTCTTCTACTGGACCAATGAGTGACACGAGTATCTGTTACTTGATGATATACCCAGGAATGACTTGTTAGTGACTTATATAAACGACACCTCGAAGAGAGGCTAGTGAATTATTGATTCCGATAAATACCCAGCTGATCGTTTTCTCGATTACGATTTGAAAATAAAATTTAAAAAATAGAGTAAAGCATGCAGAAAAAGCCAGGCTAATAAATTTCATTCAGCAGAGTATAGTAAATGCAAAGAAATAGGAAGGAAAATCCTGGAACAAATAATAAATTAATGGTCTCAAGATGGAAAGTAAAATATGCGAAATGTGAGGGAAATTGTGAGGACAGACTCACACTCAATTGGAGCTGATCCTTCAGCCAAGTGAGATAAAACTGCAGATCTGTCTTCTCCATGAGCTCATGACTCCAGCATGCTAATTTAGCGATGATCCTCGATGTCATATTCATAATAAAGCCATCCTGTCTGTTAAGTAAATTGAGGAATGGCCCCCACACGGATTCTCGTTTTCTATTCGAATGCTCTCGAAATATTTCTACACGACTACGATCTTCCTGCAAATGTATTGACGTCAATAGCTTGTCACGGAATGCATTAGGAATGCCAACAAATACCTGGAGCATGTCGTCGATCATTGTGAGGATGTACTGGATGGTCTGATCCTTGGAGACGTGTCCCAGAAGATTTAAAAAGGTCTTGGCTGCTTGATTAGGGTTCTCTTTGAGTTTGGCTTCCTTGGCAGCTGCATCGTTCGTATCAAACGCCACGATAAAGTCATAGTCCTCCTTTGAGATCATTTGGGCTCTGCAGATTAAATAATTCTTTAGCCAACTCCACGATAAATAAATAAGTGGCAATACTCACTGGAGATAAGGCTGCCAATTGATTCTCTGATTTCTGATATCAGATGCCTGCTGCTGCAAAACACTAGTGGCTGCCAGCATATCTGCGAATGAAATGCAGTGAACAATTTGGAGTAACTCATAATTTTTTTATAAATATTGTAACCAACTGGGATGAGCGTCACACTTGAATTTGTTGTGAGGTGTTGACACTAGAATCTTGGACATTCCCAGTTAAATAAAGATTATTTGGATGTCGTGGGAGTGGCAGTGTCAGGTGCAGAGAAATAAATAGAGTGAAAATGCAATTACCATGTTTTTCCTCTGGCAATGCCGGAATCATCTGATTTATGTTATTGCGATCGGCCATGATTGTGCAATTCCTTGTGTCGCAGGATTACACTCAATTTTATGTAGCGAGTATTCACGCAATTTTTTTAGTCAACTGGAGTGACCGAAATATTCTACTCTCTTGACTGTTCAGCTGTTCGATCACAAGACACCGTCTGGTTCAGGCCTTCCAAATCAGCAGAGATAAATGAAAAAGTCCTCATCAAGTTGGTACCATTGGTGAGTCCACCATTTTATTATCCCCGTTACCCACTGAGATATTCCCTTGGCCCATTTTTTTTTTTCAAACTTTAATTACACCCACGAGGTGATTACACGCGACACCAACGGTTCATTAAAATAAAGAAGGTTTATTTAATTTTATTATTTTTGTAAAAAGTTGTTTTATTTTCAATGAAAATTCGTATTGTTGATAAAAATGCGACGTTCAGCTATATAAACTTTAAATAGCCTTGTGCCTACACTGAGTACGGAATAAGATTAAAAACTTTCTTTCGTTCACAATCCAAGCTTTGATGATAGTCTTCTCATACAATTTTATTTATGAAAGTTATTACAGATTTCGAGTTAACGTTGATATTGTCCAGTGCAATATTCAGATGAATTAAATACTGGACTGTTATTGCTACAGGGATATTCGTCCATTCTCCTTAATCCTTAGGCTTATCAATTCGTAGATATCACTATTACTCATAGATGTGTTTTTATGCATTTAATTGAAAATACAGTCTGTCATTATTAAGCTCTTTCGAATATCTAATACGATTCGATTTATTTTCAACGTCTTCCTAAATATTGTCATCATTGGCAAATGTCTTTCATATATAAATCTCTCGTTTTCAGTGATAAAAATTAGTGAGGATACTGAGGCTGCAGCCACGATTCTGATTTACTAAAAAATAGCTGCATTTATTAATGGAAATTAATTTATCATCAATTACTGTCTCGTTGCCATCAACTGTATAAATAATTCACTCAATATCGAATTTTTCATTCTGTTCCGTATAAAAAACAATGTCTCGAACTGTAATCATGATTATTACATTAAAAAGACGTAGAAATAGCTATATTATAAAATATAAACATAGAATAGTCACTTTTCAACAGACAAATATCTCTATCATTTACTTTCAACATTCAATCATTGAAAGAAGTACTTTTATATCCAAAGGAATCATTTTATAAATCATCACCCCTCATTCATTCACCTAGCACAAAGTTGGCGAGTCTCAATCGTATAAAACATTTCCCTCAATATTTTCCAATACATATATGTATATATTATATACATCTCCTCGCCCTATCTCAACTGTCACTCACTTTTAACGTTTATAATACCAATTTTATTATGAATCATCGGGAATACTGGATAATTTTTTCCTATTACCATTACATTAAGCATTATTATGAAATTTTTTTTTCATTTTAGTCGTACTAAATCGAAAATCAGTTGCCAAACACTCACAATTACTTGAGAATCTCTGTACGATATTAACCAGATCACTCTCAAAATAATCTCGAATATGCGGGGATGAACGAGTGATCTATCAATTTATTAAACATGATCGAAAAGTATCGCCAGCGTATACTACAAACTATCTAGCCCCTGATCATCAGGCGTCATTTAATGCACGTTTGTCCCACGCATATTTGGTCATTCATCATGATCTGTACACTTCTCTACATATCGCAGTCTTTTTGTTCGGCATTAAAAATGTTTTTTTTTTATATTTTCATGAAAAAAAAATTCAATTTATCTTCCTAATTAGAATATTCGTCGGCTCTGGCATCGCTAAAAAATGCCGGACGAGCACAAAAGTCCAACAATGCACGCGCTAGATACACGTATCAACAACGATACACGGCGCGTGGAAAATAGACACGAAATAAACGAAATATGTAAAAAAAAAAAGACTACGGCCAACAGGCTATAAATCCGCTCGATCACTCATTCCACATTTTCCAGTATACACTACATATTAAATTGCTACATAGTACTCATGCGCTCAGTCACGGAATAATTAACGTCCAGCAACTGGTTCTTCTCGACGTAGGCACTGAATAAAAAACGATTTCTCCCATTATGTCGAAAAATCACATTACAGGACACGAATGGGCATTAAAGTACGAACTTCAGTATGAATTCAATGAAAAAATATTTCAAAAATTCCAATTGCCATCTCGGGAAAGGCACATGGCTACGTAAGCTATTTAATCATCAAGCATTTAAAATTAAATCCTTTTTTTTTTCGTTTGATATTTAAGTACATTCTCGTTACTGGGAGACGAAAATTTGTGTATCGCCATTAAGTAAACGTTAAGAAGAGAAAAAAACGGTACGAAATACTGGTGGAGTTGCCGCAATTGTTACAAATAATTTTCTTCCTCGTTATAACCAAACAAAAACCATACAAAACAAGATCCACGTGTTCATCCTCTCCACAATTATAACAGTATAATTAGGAGAAATAAAAAATAGTGCGCGCGTCCAATTCCACCGAGCCCTTGTCCCTAATAAAATTTCAGTCTCACTTGCACCTGGACGCACGCTTGGACGCTACGAACAATAGGACAGGCCTCTTCTTCAGAGAATTTCTTTAAATTACCAATAAACAAGAACTCCTGTATATCAAGGCAGGAATGCAAGAGCGCAAGCCCCTTCCTTCATCTTCAATGGAAGCATTATTTCTCAGTATAAAATATATATACTATGTATATTTTTAATATGTATAGTTTATATATATTATCGTATAAGTCATCTATCGCTCTAAGTCTAAAATAATTCTTTTCCCATTGAAAAAAGAATGTGTGTCCCCTCACCAGTGAGCTAATCGCTATAACGGACAATCCGCAAATTACAGTCATTTTTTTTTTTGTATATTTTTTTCATTTAGATTCTTTCTAGTCACTCCAACTATCTTAACAACTACAACCTGATTCCGGGTCACTCGTAGACTTTTCATGGTCATCAGCACGGAATCATGTGTTTGATCATTTCCTCGTGGAAGAACATTGTTGTCTCTAGTCGTTGTTGCATATAGATTTTATTCCATTTATCTCTCTTCTTTAAAGACCAAATTAATTGAATTAATTTGTTCAGTGATCACCTCTGAGTAGCTCCATGAGTAAATTGAAAGAGCTCCCCTCGCCCTCTGCACGCTTCTGACTGAGCAACTCCTTGCCAGCCTGGCAGGTTCTCTGCAGATCAGGTATTCGCAACAACAGTTCTCCAAATTTCGCTGGCATCTCCGGATACCTCGCTATCGTGTATTGCTGGAGGGCCTGGAGCGCCTTCTCCTGGGAGGCACGAACTTTTTCTGGTTCTTTCAATTCACTCGTGTCAGAAGTTAATAGTACTATCACCTGTAGACAGAAAAAAAAAGCGAAATCAATTGCTGTCGTTGATAATTGCCAACTACGAAATGTGAACGAGAATATTTACCTTCATCGCAACGTATTCGTATTGATCCACCCTCAATCGTCTCAAGTTATTCGTAAAAGCAAGCATCCTCTCGATACATGTAGCCAAACCCAATTGTCTAGCTTGTTCAAGTGTAATTGACTTTCCTAATGATACCCTTATTTCTCCTGGCGTACTCATACTTCGAAAACAGCACGAGAAAAGTAATAATTCACACCATGAATTAATCAGAAGGCATATTTGATCATCGATCGATATATTTTTGAAGAGTGGCAAACTCTTGCACCACTTGACTATTTTATAAAGTCTGTGATCAGCGATATTGCACAAATTTGATAGAAAATCTGGTGGTTGAGATGAATTCCCATTACCAGCAGAATTGGTCCCTGGATTAGTCTGATCGTTCGTTGAATTCTGGTCTAGATTGGGCGATGGTCCCGGGCTTGGACTCGGTGGTTCACCTCGACTATCGAGATTGCCATTGCTGCCAGTAGGAATGCCAAGTGATTCCCCAAGACTTCCAGTACCATTACCCTGGCCAGCACGATCATTATCATTATAATGCCAAAGATGCTCAACATCCATGATATCTTGCAGCAACTGAGGTACAACCTGCATTTTATTATGCGAATGATTCCAGTGGTGTCTCGCCGAATGATGATGCTCTCCTGGTGGTGCTGGACTGCAATTACCCGGATTCATTTTATCACCAGATATGCCTCCAGCCGTATTACCCATGAGATTAGCAGGTAGTGTATAAGTGCACTGATAGGTACTCCTACCACCTCGAGTTCTATCCTCACGAATAGCCTCTAGCTTCATTCCCATGTTGAGACACTTGTCAAACCTACATGCCGGACATTTTTTTCTCGTAGCAACTGTTACAGGACAACCAGCGCCCCTCAGGCATACGTAATTCTTACGATTTTGTACAGTACGTTTGAAGAAACCCTTGCACGATTCACACGAGAATATACCATAATGAAATCCACTTATCTTGTCACCGCATATTGGGCATGGACTGTTGATGAGTTGCTGTCTCGTTGATATGCCTGAAGGTGCTGATGGTATTTTACAATCCTCCTGATCATCGTTGTGTACATCATTGGTGATATCAGGTGGATTTGAATAATGGGCATTTGTCGTTGAACCAGAGGGTAGATGTAGAGGACTACCCTGGGGTAGCTGATGATGATGGGGATGGGCGTGTCTGGGTTGTTGAACTGGTGAATGGGTGGGTGGACTGAGGGAGCCGTAGCTGTAGCAGCTGCTTGAGGCGTCTGAGTTATTACGCGATAGGGAATGAGAGAGAGAAAGCGAGAGTGATGATGTGGAATTGTTGAAACTGTGACGTGATAATGAGAGAGATGATGATGGCACTGGGCTACCAGCACCAAGGGCATTGTGCCGAGCTGCATGTGGCGATTGAGTTGGTGAACTGAAGACACTGTAGGCAGAGTGAATCGCCGAGTCTGGCGATGGTACTTGCGATCTCGTGTGACTGTGTTTCTGAAGGTGATGACGTGGATTCAAAATGGGACTGTGATTCGGTGTTGAACTGTTGTAGCCACCGAGGAGTTTACCAACTAGAAGTGGAAGATCACTCTGTTGATTCTGCTCCAAATCCCTTTGTTGAGGGTGTGGCTGATGCTGTTGTTGTTGTTGCTGTTGCGGCTGCTGCTGAGGATGCTGGAGTCCCTGGCCATGAGACAGTGGCATCGCAGCGTCATTGTGACCATGCGCAATACCAGGACTCGATCGAAAATCTGGCTCTGGTTTTATCGGAAATTTCTGCTCCTGCAGCCCAGGACTTGCACTGCACACCTGCACCCCCTCCATCGACATCTCCTCGTGCTCCTGATTTGTAATTGTATTGGAAGACATCTCCTGATCCGACAATTCACCCTCCCACGACATTGGTCGCTCTGGTTGTTCATGAGAATCATCGGCATTCGATCCACAGTCTGGATCACCATCGCGTTTCTTTTTCGTTCGTAAATTGACACCACGAAAGTCGATCTTACTAACTTCACCATCACTGTCCTCAAGATCATCCACCGAACTTGTTTCGGGCCCATTGATACCAGGACTGGGGCTACTTCCACATGATGATACCACCGATACTGTCACGCCATTCTGACCACCCAGGTACTTGACACTCTTACCTGTCAAATCAAGAAGACGATATTCAATATATTAAATAACAATCTAGACGAATGGGTAAACGTGTCGTATCAACTTAGCTCAATGAAACATGCTCAACACTGTGGAATGCATATGAAATTCATGTTTGACGGGTCTAAAATACAACAGGTTTATGTGAACAAGTGTCGCAAGAGTTGTGCACGAGTGGGACTGAGAAGAAAAGCATGTGCAGTAATAATCTCCCCAGGTACGTGCCTGAAAGCCAAAGCATTAATTTACCCCCTCTCATTCCATGACACAAAGGAGTCGAGAGAAAACCACAAGTTGAGCATATTTCTTTTAAAAGCCAAAGGGGGAAACCCCAGAGATGGATAAAAAAAAATGGAGAGGGAGAGACTCAATGAGTATTTACCATCGTGCATATCCTGTACCGGTGGTACATTGATAGTTGTCACTGATACATTTTTACCCGTCTCAGGATTGCGTGTTACAACTGATGTGCCAGCAACACTGGACGAGCTCTTCCATGGCTGTGCTGGTGGCCACCAACCTGGGCCGTCTGTGGGAGCGTTTTGCTCCGACATTCTCAGCTGTTGAGGACGTGTATCCTCCCTCGGGCAAATAGCCACGCACCTTCCTCCTCTTCACGTGACCCTAAGTCTATCAACGTAGGATGATTGCTCAGCATCCTGAGCAAGACCCTCGTCGATTACAGCTACTCCCGTATACTTTGAACTCGTTGGGTGATACCCTCGTTTTTTATTCTGAAATCAATACCATTTCTGGTGTAAATTCAACGTCAAATTTGTGTACTTATTCTGGAAGGGCGAGTGAAAAAAAAATATTGGACAATAGCCAAACTGCCTTCTACCCGTGAGTACGTAACGGTCGTTCGAGCAAGGACGGCCCACTTCCGGTCCCGTGAACGACCTTCGCGCGGAAATGGACACGCACATGGCCGCCAACACACTCGATATAAATATACTGCGGCCAATAGAAATAGAGGGTAGAGAGGGGATTGGATAAATTTGTACGTCGAGGATAACCAGGCGATTGTACCTCTGAGGAGGACGCGAGAATTTTGCTGTCCAGACCAACGGACAAGTAGACAGGGCACCAAGAAGGCTAGGAGGCGTTCAAACGGCGCACAGTGGTTGCCTTGGGAGCCGGGGATCGGGGAACCGGTGATCGGGGACCTACGGGGGGCTGGACGGGAGGGAGGTGAGGAAAAAAAAAAAAGTCGCCGCGATATGACGCACGTTAATCCATGAGAAAGCCGATGGAGAAGGGGGAGAGAATATAAAAAGGGAAAGAAAAATGGTAAAAAATGGGGGGAGGCATGAGGTGGAGTAGAAAGGACGGAGATAGTGGGTTTGACGCGAGGTAGACAGCAGAGTATCCATACACGCATTCCACGACAGCCGTGTGGGTTACAACCACCAGGAGGCTGTGTTTAATTCGGCGATGGATAAATTTCATCAATAACCTTCAACCCAACCCTGGAATTTCCAGCGATTTCGAGGTATCACACCGGAAATTCTTCGGTCTCTCAGAAGACCTGACTTATGAAATAGCCGTCTTGAAAAATTAATTTAACTGATATTTTTTATCGCCTGTTTCAGAATAAATAAAAAAAAACACCTCCGAGACACTCTGGAGTCGTACAAGTGGAACCTGTTCCCTCGGTTTTATCGATTTACTAGAAACCTGCAATGAATGTCACAGGGTATCCAAACATTAAACATTTTTTTCCACTCATTCCGACGATGAAAAAAAAATTTTTAATTTTTCATCAAGAAAATGTTAAAAGTCCAGTTTGCAATAGCTCATGGATTTAAAAAAAATGGCAATCCTGAAAGGTCGGAGGTATTTCACTATCTACATATAATTTCGATGCATTAATTTCAGGTGGAGGGAAGAATGATAAATAAATAAATAGATAATGGCAGGACCTGCATTCCTGACGAGGCACTTCGCTTGTTTCCCCATTTAGCCCCTTCCAACCAGACTGTCTCTTTATTCCATCGAGACCGGCTCGTGTATTTTCTGCGAGAGTCATAACCCATACATATAAACATTATTGGTGCGTGTGTGCAATGGTTGTATGGCTGGTTATCTGGTTTGGGCGTTGCTCCACACACCAGTGCACTCACTTTTCTTCACTCCCCTTCGGCTTCCTACCCGTCGATTTCTCAATCATTTCCACATATCTATCGTGAGACCGTCGTTAAATTGATCTCGCTCACGCACTTTCGTGTTGTGCAAAGCAATTAATCATTCTCATTCATATTTTAAAAAAAAAGTAAATAAATAACTGGACAAAATAATGATGAAATAATATCTGAATGAATTACCAGGTACCATCTTCACCTCTTGATGCCCCAGGATTCACCCTTGTCCAGGAAAAATAATTTAAATAAATAAATTGCGTTAGCTCGTTGGTTTTATTCGTTGCAGAAGAAAGAGCAGTGTTCCTCGAAGTAGTTGATGAAGGGAGTGAGACACAAGCAGATATAAAAAGCGAAGAAGGTGAAAAGAGCTCGGTGACCCGTACGTGGTCCCTCCACTCCCATCAAAACGACCAGTGCGTTTATTACGTCTTCTCCACCTCCAAAAAATTCAACCACTCGTCATTTTCACCACGAGAGAATGAAAGACAAGGAGAAGGGCAAACAAAAAGTAACAGGGCAGTGCGGATGGTAATAAAAAAATAAAATCAACCGCAGACGCACCTCCATGAGTCGGCGTTATTCCCTCGATTATTTTTTACTCCTTTATGCCCTCGACGAAAAATGAGAAAAAAAAAATCAAGCGGGAAATGGTCTGTAGGGGCATTCAGAAAATAGTTTTAAAAAAAAAGTGCAACGGGGAGGGTTACGCCGAGGCAGAAGCCGGAAGACTAGAAAGTGTCGTAAGGTCTACGTTTTGGGAGTGTTGTAGACTCATGTAACCAAGAGTGCGCGCAGCCTCTTCAACTTCTCAGTGAGGAGCTGAAGCAAGAAAAAGCACCAGCGAGAGAGAAAGAGGGGAATCACACACATGCACACGAAAATGAGGTAGTCAGAGTATTGGTGGTAAGGTCAAGGCCCTCGACGCCCTACCCTCTATGCACCTTGGCGGTCACGTGACGCGACTCAAGGTCCCCTATCCCCACCATCACCGGGTGCCGCGTGCACTTCAAGTTGCAACGCCCGATGCCCCACGTCCCACCATCACACACCACCTTCATCAGTGATGGGTGAATTTCATTTTTTTCAATCCCAAATTCTCAAATCTCGAAAAATTTATCAACTATCACTCGGAGAAAATCATATATCCGAAGATATATCGGAATAGTCAGAATATCCGGATATATTTTTGGGAAAAAATGGGGTATATTTAGGATATATCTATGCAGATATATTTACAGCTCATGTAACGTGAATATTTGATGCAAAATAGAATATATGGGGTATATTTTCAAGTACTAAATATTCCTGGAGTTGATGTCATTAAAAATTGACTTAAAAATTCAAAACATTGTTTTTTTAATTATCCAAAATATTGAAATTCGATTACAATATCGATTTTTCTTTATTGTGTATCGACATGCATTGGGATCGTCGACCGCTCGCCTATTCTCAGCAACGTCACCGATCCAGCATCAACCTCATCACCAGAGAATCCGGAAGCCGAAGTAATCCGGAAGTACTTGAAAATTCGTGTCGCGCCCCGAGTTCCAGAATGTCCATGAATTGGCAAAAATATGGAGAAGAGAAGAGTTGTGTCAGACGTAGGTATTATGCAATCCATTCTTCGTCGAATGAGCAATAAATATTTGAACGATTAAAGACAGTCTCTCAGGAGACTTGCGAAATATAATATTCACTGGATCCCCTCCTCGCTTGGCTTGTAGTGCATTAGATATTATAAATCCCCTCTCGAATTCACTCCTCCAAATGCCAGCTTCACTCCGTTTCTATGTCAATCCTGGTATATCCCCCCTGCACCCTGGTGTCCAAACAACCAGTGGAGCTCATGGTACTACTGTGAATGCTGGATAACGTGCGTGTTTTCCTTTCACCCAGACAACTCCTTGCCGTTCGTACAAAACACCACATATCTTTAACATCGTGCCGCAGGATAAATAGAGATTGAGATTGCTGTACACCGATCGCAATGTCCATTGTAACAATATTTATCCAACAACGAAAATTCGAGGGAATAAAATATTCACCCTGTTATACAACAATCAGGATCTTATTTTCCACGCTGGCATATCCAATTTATTCACAACCGTTGGTGTATGGAATTCGATACGTCACAGAGCCGGTTTACTATTATGACAAATGTTGTACTGTTGAATCTACGGATAAAAATAAATATCACCATCAATTTAAGATTGTGAAAAATTCTGGTGAACAACTGGAATCATCGGTGTAGCTGTTCCTGTTCCAGTAGATCCTGGAGAATTGATGTGGCTGACGCACTATTTCCGAGATACCATATTGTTACATAAATTCAACCGAGGACGACGTCAAAGTCGTAATCGAAAGGACGAACGTTCTCCTCCAGGGCGCGACTCGAGAGTTACCATTCATTCTCACCAAGGAGGCAAATGGTGGTGGGAAAATGGGAGGACGGAGAGTGTTGCACTGGCAAGAGTAAAAGAGTAATCGATGTGTCGAGAGGAATTTCCGTGCGCATCACTGCTGGATAAATCATGCACTAGTCATGTAATTATACAATAGTATTTAATGCATTAGTGAGAACCTGGAGGAGATGCACTGATGGTACCACTTAATCTCTCTTTGTCCTGTGGATGAGATGATAAAAAATGAGGGTGAGCTATTTGTGCCCGAGGTGTCAATTGAGGAATATTGTAAAAAAGAGAGAAACACTCAGGATATCTACGTACAACACTAGGTGGGCATAAGGTCGGTGGTCGTTGGCGCAAGAAAGCAGAAATGTACAGTTAGATTGGTGCCCCCTTTGGTTGGACTGGCGAATAGCGTTACGTTGGGTCAGGAGACGTGCAGATGAGTCTTGGAAAAATATGAAAAAAAAAAATCATTCAACAAAAATTCTCACCATTAAAATCATTTTGATAAATTATGGATGAATAAAATAATATTAAAAGACGATGATGAAATGAGACGAGCGAGGCGCGGTCACTTCGTCGACGACGTTCATCAATATTCATAAGCCCTCGTCCCAAGGATCTCGAGGAGATACCATGTCGGCACTTCTGCGAAATACCGTACGTGTAAGATCCGAGTTATTTCACCATTGGAGGTAAATGAGAATGAAAAATCTCAAGTAGGGAGATTAAATAGTTGAGGGGATATACGTAGAACTTATGCAGAGTGGAGATAATAAAAGAGTCTGGCATCAATCACCCTTGGATTTAGGTTGCATCATATTATCCAGCACGCACGGAAAGTACGTACCAAACGTGACGTGTTGTACACTTGGGTACAGAGAGATAAAGAGAAATAAAAATTAGATGAGAAAGAAAGGTATAGACACGCGATCTCAGCATCATGAATCAACGTACACCCTAGATAAGACTTCTGATCTAACGGAAAAACACGAATTTATAGGCGTCGATCGTGGGAGGATTATGAGTATATTAAATAACTCTTGAGTGGGGAGAATTAAAGGGGAAGGGATGGTAAAAAATATGAAGAAAAGATGGATGAAGTGGATAGAATGATGGAGTACCGTGAAGATGTTGTCAAGGGTGCGTGGGATTAAAAGGGACTCATCGAGTCTTCAGGAGGCGGAAGTGACTCCCTACGATTTACGATCATTGGACGTTGGTGGCTTCTTGAAAGGTCGTCGTGCGTTTTATATTACTTATTTCATCCTGAAAAAAGATACACTCGTGCCTCGAGGTCGGTCACACGAACTCTCATGAGATATGTGAATTCACCGACAAGTTTGTACGACAGAGAAGCGTCAATGGCACAAGGTACAACCGTAATCCACCATATACCGCTAGAAAATAAAGAAACCATTCCGTTTTTCATTTAACTTCTTCTACCAGTCTCTCCTACTATTTCACGCTCAATAATTAACGATATTGTTATTTTTTCAACGTTTGACGCAATAATTTATGCACTTGGCATGAGATGAAGAAAGGGTTGAGAACACCGGCTAAAAAGATAAGAAAGTGGAAGGTGAGGAGGATCACTTGGTGAAGTGGTTGGTGGCACCGATGGGAAACGAAGTGGTATATGTCTGGAATCCTGGTGGGGATGGGAGAAGTAGAGGATGAGAGGCAAGGGGAGGCTCAAGGCCGATCGCACTCTGTCAGAGGCCAAAGCTGCGCGCCCAAATATCAACACAGGTCTCCTCATACCTTCAACAACAAACATTCACCCTTTGACTTTTAAATACTATTTTACTAGTCTAAAAACAAATGTTCAATCAAGCTGCCTCTACCCACTCATTCCACTCCATCTCCTCTTATTCAACTCAGCACATGGAACTCATAAACCCCATATCCCATTTTAGCGGTTTCAGGTGGTCAATTTTTTCCACACCACCAGCATTTTTTTCTTCAAACAAAGGAAGCCAACTACTCGGGTTCCTATTGAATATTTTTATCTATCTGAGAGTTGAGATTTTTACGAGACGAATTTATGAGTAATGAGATAATTGGTAAAGAGTGCAGCGTGTAAGATGAACATAACCTCGCGAGTGTTACAGAAATTGCAGTTGGGGATGTCCTCGGAGGGTGGAAATTTTTGAAAGAATATAAAAAAGAGACAGGAGACATTAATACATATGTACGAGGGAGAGATTTCAGGAGCACTCTCACCGTGATTGGCCTCGGTCGTGACTTACCTCATGCCTCACGGTGGGTTCCTCGATTCCTGGTGTTCCTGGATTTGATGATAGTGTGAGACGGTCCCTCGACCAATACACCAACGAAACCAAGAGGACACACAGGGGCACGCACTCCTTTCAGATGTTCTTTATCTTTCTCAGTCTCTCAACCATACACACAACACTTTCCGACTCCTTCCACTCTTGTTTCCCCCTCGATGTCGTCCTCCTGTCCCCCCTCAATCTCCTCGTTCTGTCTCCCTCTCTTTTCTCCTTGTCGACGATTCCTTCCCTGTTTCACCCGCACCACTTGTGCCACACCAAAGTAACCACTGAAAAATCCTGCTCCTCCTTATTTTTTCATATATTTTTTTTTTTCATTCACCTTCCTCTACCCCCTTGAAAGCCCTTTTTATTTCCTCCCGTTTCTCTTTTATTTCATCTTCCTTTCACACAAGATTCATGAAGACGTTTTACTCCTTTTCCTTTATTCTCGGGCCTCGAAACGACTCTCTTTCACCTCTCGCCGGGCCCAAACGTGGCACACAAGTATTTTATAATCCACCATGCATGTGTCGACATGCTAATTCATCAGATGTAGATGACCAGTCAAATTGAAATACTGATTGGATCACGACAGGATGGTGAATCAAACACCGGGGGTTATCAACATGAGGAACAACTTGGGCCAACAGTTGGCGGGTTGTTCCTCATAACCAGCAAACACGATGGCGACTACCAAACAACCGCTGCAGATTACCTGGACATTTGGATAGAACTTGGTGAACGGCTAACGGAATGACCTCCGCTCTTGCGCCAGCGCCTCACACACTTGGTCACTTTTTTTTATTTATTATTATTATTATTATTTAATCTACCAGTTGTGATTTTTTTTCATTCACAAGCGTCACACACTCGACCGTACGCGAACAGTCTGACTCCTGGACTGTCTTTGCCTGGTATCTCTCTCGGTCAACCACCACGAGACACCAGAGCTGTTGCCTTTGTCTGTGTTATTTGCCACTGTGTGCATGCTTCAGTTATAATTGCCGCGATCGAAGATTACTGGTCAGAAGTTGTGGTGGGGACGAGAATTTTATGGTGTTACACACTCGGTGGGGATACCTGGTTGACTGGCTTTCTTCGGTTGCCACCAGTTTACTCGGTGGTTCAACATCTCTGTCTTCTCACCAGACCCAACTAGTGGCTCTCTTCGTATAGTGCATCTACACCAGGGGGCAGCATCTCATTGGATAATATTTTACCCGGGGATATTTTGAATTGTCAATCATATTGTTCATTCCAGATGTTCGAGTACTGGTTTTCGTATCACAGGGGGATATTCATTCATTGTAAATAGTGACTGCTTTTTTCAGGGGTCATTGGAATTTTCCAATCAATTTTGTAATCAGAGATGTACTGCGATGAAATTGTGGAATTCAATGTCAGCGATTTGGTGCTGCATAAGTGTTTTGCAATGTGAAACAGTTTTGGAAAAATGAGAGCACATGTCGAGGAAAAATATTTTTTTCTACTGGGAAATGCTGGGGTAATGTCGAGCGTCATTAAAAATTATTCTATTCTGAATTAAACAAATATATTCAGATAAATTAAGTGTTTGGTAATTAGTGGATTGATAGACTCTCAAGTGTCAAATTAAATTAAATTTTAATTAGCTGTAATTCAACGATTCTTTCTCAATTAAATTTTCCGAATTAAAAATTTTCCAGGAGTATTTAAATGTTCCCGCGTGATTCTCTGGTGATTGCCGCTAACGTCGAGTCACAGACCTGCCATAATAATCGAGGAAAAATATGTTGGTACATTTTCTCATCAACAAATAAAGAGAATTGTCAAAAATGTGGCAGTTCAACACGTGGCAATGCACCAGTAGTGACAGGAGCAATTACAATTAAATTGTATTGAATTTTATAATTGATGATCTCATTACTATTTTCAGATACTCCATTGAAAAGTCCAACGGTAAATATCATTACATAAAATTCCTTCAAGCTCGTAAATCCTGAAATTCTCCGGTGAAAATGTTGAGCCTGACATGCAGATTTGGATACAAATTTTATAGTAAGTTACGGCTCGAATATTTTTTCAAATTCCTCCATATAATTTCGATACTTAACGTTTTTTCTGGTTTGATTTTATTCTAGACATGCAGAATGCCGCAGATTACCACTACTACAGTGAAGAGACATCGATTATCCCCGAAAATATTACGTCAACTGAAATAATAGCGATTTCCTTTTTATTTCCCTCAGATAAAATAATGAAGTTACTTTCCGATTGTATTAATTCGATAGCCTCAAATGAGAAATCAATACAGTGAATTATATGTATTAAAGGTTCGATGAATCCCATAAATATCATGATGCAAGAGTTGTATGCAATGTGTGTCATGTCAGTCTTTGGTAATATTAAAATACCTCGTGGATTCACTCAATTGAACTCAGACTTGTTGCATAAATTACCAACAAAAATTTCGTATCAACGATTCCCAACGATTGGAAATCGCCCCGAATCATAATAACAAGTATACCCCACGAGTATTATATCGAGGTTGAAAAAATGAGCAAACAATGCGCTCGTAAAATAATTTTTCTAAACACATCTCTCAGTACAATGTCGGCGGTGAGATCGCTCTGGGAAGATTCGCTGTTATATACGCAATACAAGCCCAGGTATGGTTCCGCGATATCGGTATGCATGAAAAATAGACCAAGGAATTTATTCCGTATCACGATACAATATTTTTCATCACTCGGGGTAACGCGTGAAAATTTCTTTCCCCCTCGAATTTATATCCGACGAAAATGTTGCGTTTGAAAATGGAAATATCAAGATTTCCCCGTGGGTTACGTAGAGATACATCCCAGTGTGGAATCCTCAGTGATTGCTCGCTATATACATTCTCGAACAGGTTCACCGCAAGATCTTTCCCTTCCGGCAGGTGCGATAAACTCTTACCTCTCTCTCTCTTATTCTCAGTACAAATACTCTCGTAGGTACATCCACTGCACTCACTATTTTCACTCCAAGTTATTCCATGCAGAATCTCAATCTCCGTCGTGCCAATTTTCCACTCTAAAAACGTCCTCTAAAAATTGGGTTAAAAATGTTAATTATCTCATCGCTATTAGATACATCAGCCTATTTCGCCACATAACTGGTATTACGTGGACCAATTTCGGATAGTCGTATAAATCACAGGGAGATTGAGATTTGAATTGCAGAGAATTTTGCCGGAGGCCTTATCTCAATATTCAGAGGAGAAATTTTCGCGCGCAAAAAAAATCATAAAGAACGCCAACGTATGAGTGAATCCCTGTTTTTTTTTGTGGTGTCTTAAAAAGTGATTGATTAGGTTCACAGGTCTATTTACATTAAAAGCTTCTCCATGTTGACTGAAACTTTCATACCACGTCACTTTCGTTGGGTGTGAAAGTAGTCCGAAAATGCGACCGATGTCACCGCACCGGCGAAATGAAATAAATAAAAAAAACATATACCCAATTGTAAAATAAATGGGTGTGATTAATCCTCTAGAAAGTCATCCATTGAAATTAAAATAAAGGAGGGATTAATTAAATCATCGCGTGGATTGTCGGCGGTATTTTTTTCTTGCAATTTTTTATCCTCTCGTCGGCACCTCTAGAGGCTTTCCTATTAATTAAATTACAAGAGCACCTCCGACGATTTCGTTTAGTTATTACGTCAACAGGTACCATGGAAAGGGATCTGCGTATTATACGCAGGAAGTCACCTGGGGACTCTCCCTCGATTTCTGCAATATCTCGACAGTGACACGCCATTTCGATCCTCTCGTCCATATTTCCTTTCCAATGTTGTCCTTTCACTTTTTATCGAAAGACAATTACGTTAATATTTAGGGGAGTTTGGGGTGATGTGGACACGGGAGTCAATAAAATATGTTAATTAACAACAATACTAACAATTTCACGAGGCGAGATATTACGATGTCATTACATTGTCTTTAAAAATATTACAAATGAAAGGATTATGATATGAATTGTTTACTGCGCAGAAGTACTGCACAGAAAAAATATTGCTGCCCTCTATTATTTTTTAAGCAATATCCCTAAGTGTAGTCGATGGCTGTGATTTGCTTGAGTGAGCTGGGGATTACTTTAGTGTACGTTAAGAAATCGATGTATTTGCGTACAATAATCAGTACTGTCTGAGGATTTCTGTGAATTTCATTTGTCATTCGGTCTGTGATGTGGAGAATCGATCGGGAGAATCGAGGCGTCGGTCGTAACGTAATTTTGTCATTTGAAATATTTAAAAATCGGTAATTGAGAATTATATACCAAAAGAGAGGATTTATTCTATTTTTCTTTGTTCGCGTGATATTCCAAGTAATTTGTGTTTTTTTTAAATATTATTAGCTATTCGTAACATTTTTTGGTTGAGATTTTTTGAGACAGAATTTTCAATTCCGCCATTTTGATTGGCAGCCTTGAAAAATCAAATTCATATTTCATTCTCACGTACAAGCTAATTGAATAATAATAATAATAAATCCGGGTTCTAAAAAAGGTAAAAATTCCAGAAAACACGTTCAAAATTGATTTTTAAAAATTGGTCAGGCGCAAAGGGTGTGTCTGACAAATGAAAATAAAAAAAAATGTGTCCATCATTCCGTCTCCGGTAATTCGTACGATGTATTTCATAAATATTGTAATTAAATTGGACAATTGGGGGTGCATTGTCGAGTCCGTATGGATAATTCTTATGAATGAAATGCCGACCCACGTGACTCGATAAATAAGTCGAAAGCCGGGAAACAGTTGAAATGCGATAAAGTTGAGTGACGGTACGCCAGGTGTCGCTTAGTCCGTTGGCAGTGGCGGTCTGGAAAACACCTGACGATCTATACCAGTGCGGCATGGGCCTGTGTACCATCAACTTCTTCAAAACACTAGTAGCAACTCGATAAACAAGACTATTTACCTTCTCCCTGCACTGACGTTCAGAGAAAACATCATCAAATGCACTCTTTACGAGTGTTCAAGTTCCACAAGTTCTTCACCGAGTGCCTTATCGAAAAATTCACCGAGTGATCCACCAAAACAATATCAAAATGATCAAGTAAATAGACAACTAGTTATCGATATCCCGTGGTGTTTTCAATTAAAAACTCATACCCGTGGACATGTGTCAGTGAGTGTAATGACAAATCGCGAAAATAATTGGGAGTTAAAAATGTAATGAGCGAATTGTGGATTGTTAAAGAGAGTGAAGCTCCTGAGTGAGCTAGTGTTTTCTCTTCTGCAATTAGAGTAGGGAGTTATTTATGAGTGTCAAAATGCTGGTAGGACGTGTGGTGCTTGGAGCAACGGTATTTCTACTGGTTATTGGTGATACGACGTCTAGGAGTCAGCTGAGGGAGGAAGGTGCATCAAAGGACCAGCAGATCGAGAAAGGTAAGTCACCACAATGAAAAAAATTTTCTAAATCATATTTTTGAGTTAGACTCACTGCAATAGTCCGGACTATTGTGAGTGACTGAAGGTTATTAGAGAGAAGGGATGTAGCCACCTCTGGATCGTAAAAAAAAAAATCTCTGGCTGTTTTTTTATAATGGCAGAGTAAACGCTAAATCGTGAATGGTTAGCAGAGTTGAGTTGGTGTAAAAAATAGATTGTCAGTGAACGTCTGAACTTTGTTGGGGGCTGGGGAAAACATGAGGGCACTCTTAGCATTTGAGACATTGGTAGTATTGAAGGTATTGAAGGTATTGGAGGCATTGGAAGGATTAGAGGTACACGATGGCGGCCTTTGCTCTGCGCCTTCCCCTCTCGCGTGAAAGTATCTTATATATTGCGTTTGCAACATTATTCCACCGAGATTTAAAAACACTATTCAATTGAGTTTTGCTATTTTTACCGTTGAAACTAGCAAAACCATCGAGTTTCACATTTCTCCGTGTTAAACAGAATGAACGAAATTTCTCAATAATTTTTTATCTCCCATTGAATTAATCTTCAATTTCCATGATGGGAAAATTTTTGTTTGAAAAAATTAATGGTGCATGATCCATCCTCGTCGGAGGGTATCGTACGATAAATTGGAGACACAAGGCATGGGGAGTGGTATTTAGAAATTTCAAGAGTATTTACACGATAAGAAGTGGAAGCACTTATTAAATTTCACCCGTCGGTTAGAGCGAACCGAGGCGAAAATAATAATGAATTGACATGTTATGTACTGTGAGTAGTCCCATCCACACCTGATGCTTTCGCAATTACTTGAGGCAATTCGCATTGATAATGATTGCCCATCAATGTCGAGATGGTGATGATGGGAGTGATCATGTTCGTGGGAAAAGGGGAGTAACAATTAGGTTGGGGATTAATTTATGAGCCCGAGAGTATAAGATAGGCGGAAAAAGTCAAGCTGATAACGATGGGATAGGTTCTTATGACATGGAATGTTGAAAATTTAATGTTTTTTCATCTGAAAATTTCAAGTTTAATTTTTCAACAGTGTACATGGCAAGTGGTCGGTCTCATTGCAAAATTCACATGAAGGGGAGGGCAATAGACTTTCTATTGACGTGCTAAAACAATCGCTAACTTGCCAACTAATACTTTTATAAATACTAAACACACATTCAAATCAATTCTTTACAATGCAAATTAAAGTCTAACACGCGATGAGAATAACAATTTTCATTAGAATGAAGCTCAACCTGAGTGCCACTTGGTGAGAAAAAAAATTCACTGTCGCCAGAGTGGCGGTTAAGGATTGTTTTTCAAGCTCCATCTATTCCACGTAGTCCCCAGGAACGTGTAAGACGTTCCCGGATCAGTTCCACAAATCATCTCCATGCATATGGATAGTCCCTAGCTCAGAACAATACCTTAACTCAATGCTAAATCAATTTACGCCCGTGGGAGAAAAATTTCAATTCACGTCAAACAGCCCACCCCCTCCCACCTCCCTCGATACAATAATTAACGACTCAGAATGAAATTCGAGTTTTATGGCTCATGAAAATGATGATTCATTGAACCGTATTATTATGAATTTCTTATTTCGAGAGAAGGAACTAAGAGCTGAGGAAAAAAAATATATAATTGACGTCTTTATCGTTGCCCAAATGGAAATTTATGGTTTGGCTCTCGGCGATGATCAATAGGTGCATTTAACGAAAATCAGGAGTAAAAAAGCATTGGCAAACAAAAATTGTTTTGGCAATTAGGGGAGTCTATTGTCAGTGCCTCACTATTTTGGATCGTCATCATTTTTTTTTTCTGCACCAGTCAAGCGTGAAAATTTATGAGCCAAGTGGAATGTTGATTGCACCCCCTGCCCCTTCTCCCTTTCAACTTCCAAGTTAATTTCTTCAGACGGCTATACTTAAGGACATTAAGTTGCCGAAGGGGTCCTCCTCCGTATTATACACGCTCCCACCATTCTACCCCACTGTTATCTTCGCTACTCTTATGTCCCTCGGTGTTGATACATCTTCCATTATCTTCCCCAATGAATACTCACCGCATGTTATTTCTTTCACTCCCAAACATAGTTTATCTGCGAATAAAAACATTGCCTTACGGAGAAATTCAGAGCTCTAGGTGATTTCCCATGACTAACAGCAGCTATATTTTTATTTCCACCGAATCACGTATTTTTCTCCCGTTCCAACGAATTTATAATGACCATAAACCAGAGGTAATCACCTCGCCGATAAGAAAACGAGAAAAAAATGCCTGATCTGGTGGTTCCAGGGAATGATGAATTTTAAACGTGAATGAGATATTAAATAATCGGAAAATTAGTCAAAGGAAATTCTCGTGTATTTTTGCTAGTGAGAATGCAGTGAGATAGGGAGTTTATCGGTCTGCTTATTGCGTCAGGTGCGTAGCACAGGTGTGACTTGTTTCTCTTCCATCCTCCAGGCTCGTGCAACAACTCATCTGGTTACCATTATTAACCATAAAATAACAATGCTACCTGCAAGGTGCACTGAAATTCTCTTAAACGAGATAAATCTAAAACGGAAATGAAGTTAGTCTGACGACGCTATTATTGACGGCATTGAAACCGCCACCTGAATAAAAACTAAGAGCTTGCATAAAACAGGAGAGGAGCATTATTCCTTGAATTATTCTCATTTCCTCTTGTATCAGGCAACCATTGATGCCCACCATCAAACAGCCTTTTGAAATGAAGTAAAACTGGTCTAGACTAGTTTTCCCATGTATAAAAATGTTAAAATAGTGTATGGAAGAAACATCTCGAGTGTCTCATGACATTGAATCCTATGGGCTGATGGTTGTTGGCTCTTCTTGCTCGCATTCCGTGCCCTGACCACGGTGAGACAGTCGTGCGTTAACCAAGAGGGATTCCCAAGTGTATATCGTTTCTCCAGCTATCATCTGCCACAAGAAGCATGCGATCCCCTATATTTTTATCTCTCATTTTTATTTACAATCTCAAGTAGGAGAACAGCAAGTAGAGAATCCTTGCGTGTCCCTCAGCATTTTCTGTCCATTTGTTTTTTTTTTCGTCTTGCGTTGAAACGTCACGGATTTTTTTTCTCTCAAACCAGAGGCACCGATAAATCGTTTCTTCTTTTCTCAGATGTCATTCATCTCCACCATTTCCACCATGTCCACCATCTCTAGGAACAGCATCAGTCTATCTGAAAGTTGAATTATAGATCGGAGTTTTTATTTATTCACTCTAATTAGGTGTTGGCCACTGGTGTATTGCCCTTGTTAACGGATATAGTTCTGCATTTTATTAAAAGCCCACAAGGCGTAACGACTGATTCTGTAATGAGGATGCCAGCTAAATGACGTTTCCTCCAGACTATTTCTAATAATCCAACTCTGTAGTTGTAAATAACGCATATGCGTGCATTAGTATTGTTTGTTGTTGTCTGTAGGTGTGGTTGTAGTGTAGGTGGATTAGATACAACAGCTAAAGTTGGTTGAAAGACTACAATTCACTCTCGCACCTAATTAGAAAGTTTCTCCTTTCCTGTGTTGGGACGGTAGCTACAAGTACATGCGCTTCTCTAAATATTTTTTTTTTCCTTCGGCACTGACTTCAACATTCTCCATAAGAAAATCACTGTTCGGCCATTTTTTTTCTTTTTTTTACCATCCGCTGTTGATAATTAAAGACGAGTTGAGTGATTTTTTTTTTCTTCTCAGTTGTGAAGGGAAACAAATGGTTTTGCTTTTATTGGCGTCGTGCTGGTAGTTAATTTGAGAGTTTTTAAATGAGTCGAGGTAAACGTCCGACGAATTCCAATGCTGGGTATAATCGTCTCGAGTGGATCTGGAGCACGCTAAGACGTGAGTAGGAGGTCCGGATAGTACATCGAAGAATGTTAGAGAAGGGCTGGGGGATAGCCATCTCCATGGTTGGATTGTCTACTGAACCACCAGCCCTGAGCTCCCATAAGCTACCAAGATTGATCGTCACCATCGTTACTCTTGTGTGGTGCATGTCCTCAGGACAGTCACCTGTTCTCCAATAGTGATAAAGAAACTTGTTGTGAAAAAGAAATATTAATGATCCAGTGGATCAAAAATCCAGGTGTTAGGACCCCCTGGTAATCTCAATAAATGCGAATCAGGGTGATAGATTGGGTCTAACAATCACCAATATTCACCAATATTCACTGAGTGGCTGGATGATCGGATCCAATTTACTGGACACAAACGCCAGCGATTACATCGGCTCAAGCTGGGGTAAAATAAGAAATATGAGGTATATGTGGTTGAAGTGAGGCGCGCGTGCACCATCTTCAATAATACCGAGCGCTGAAGGGAGATAGTTTTTGCTTGTATGCATTATAGAATCTCACGGGGCGAATCTCTCGTTAACGCTGGAGGTCAACGGGTTATGTCTATCATATTGTTCAGATGCTTGTAAGAAACGCCGTATCCGTAATAGCCACGCGGTTGAACGTGCGCTCATACCACCACTTTTTATCCCCTTTTTACCCCCTCGTGTACATCTAAGATAAGAGGCTCAGTAACCAAATAAAGGGGTGGAGATAAAGCACGAGGTGGAGAATACTCGGCCTATCTGTGTTTCAGATAAATAACCAAATGAAAAATTTAACTAGGTGGGTTGTAACACCTGCTTATAGAATTTATATCAATTTACCTTCATCCATTTGAATCATTAAATCATTTATCTACATCGTTACTGCGTACATCTGGTGAATTATTGTCGGAATTACGACAATGGTCTGGTGTTTTATTTGAACGGACGTGACGATGTGATTTTTTTTGACAATTGATGGTCTCATAATTCTGGAATATATTTGTCCGGTGGAGAAAAGCCCTTGAGAGTGAATGGCTTGGTAATCTGGAGAACAGAAATCACAAATGATGATGAGACTCGACGGTTTTCGAGATAATGGAGAAGGTGGTTCAGCTGGTGGCCCACTTGCATGGTGCATGACATAACCAGTGTACTCCAGAGGCTCGTGTTTGGAATTTAAAAATACGCGAATGAACGCAACGACTTGCAGAAATTCATTTAAAAGAATCAGTGAAAATTCTCGGGATGACTCCGATGACGTGACATCTGTCGTTGACCGAGAGTTTTTTAATACAAATAAAGGAAAAAAAAAATTATCTCTGCGATTAGTCACGGCTGTTGAGCATTTGTAATATCGCATATTATTCGTGATTCGTTGATGAGTCAGGGTAGGGCTTTCTATTCCGGAGAAAGTCGTTGACCTGGTGCCACTAAAAAATAATCATAATTTTTCATCGGTCAGAGCTGTTGTCATCGAGACAAACGAAAAGGTCACAAATGCACGGGAATTATGTTGATTAAATGAGAACGGATTTGGTGGGGAAAGAGTTGGATGATTTTTTTTTCATCCAACTCCCAAGAGCTTGTCACTTAATCGTGGCGTTGAACCATTCATTCTCAGAGATTCAAGTGCAAGTAGCATCTACACATTTTCGAGATAACTCAAGAGCCACGAATTTCTAAACCTGCCAGGACTCACTGACGAATGATGTAGGGGCCAGGGAGAACAGTTCCTCGACGATGCTCATAAAGCACCAGTCACGCTGGATATTCTGCTTAAAAAAGCACCACGCAGCTTTCTAATGCAAATGCCAACGTTCGGATATTAAATATTTTTTCCGCAAACGTCTCGTCGTGAAAATGAAGTGAAAAAAAAAAAATAATGGCGAGACTGTGAGGAGACGTGAGGACTCACAGCAAGAAGTGAATGAGATTTTTTTATTTATCCTCTATGTAGGTCTTCGCTACTCGATAAATAATAATATACCCTTGTCTACCGTGTGAGCGATTGTCGCTGGAGATAATTCAGTGTATGCGTGTCCAGAGAGGTAAACGCCGGTGGAATGGAATAATCCCACACGCCTTCGATTCATCCATGTTTGGGGACACGCGCAATTCTCCCTTTTCCCTAGGAGATTACTTATTCAGGATTATGTAGCGAGAGGATTACAGAATGTTGCTGTTTTTAAAAGAAAAAAAAAAGAGCCATCATATGATGTTGACCCAGAGGGTCAGAGTAAGATTGCAGAAATAAAAATCAAGTGGCGGATTGACGCTGGAGATCCTGGAGGAGCATTTGAATATCGTGATTACGAAAGATCCGAGTGAATATTTAAATTTAATGAGAATTCAATCTCGGATAATTGAATCTGATAAAGTCAACACAATCCGAATGTCTTCATCTTAAATTAACTGATGAATTGTTATACTATCTCGAGAGATTGGATATAACCGTGATTTCTGCATCGATGTAATTGGAAAATTAAAGTTCAATGGGGCTATTGAAAGCGAGAGAATCGACGGCTGACTATCCTGGTGGATCTATTCCCAGGAGGTGAGGGGACACGCGCTTCGTGCTGGAGTCTAGGTTTAATGATTAAAATTGGTTCAGGTAGTTTACGTCAGTTCGTCTCTTCTAACAGTATTAAAATCTTCAGTTTGTTTATGTGGGCGTTCCGAGTGGCTGATTGCTCTCGGTGGTTGAAGTCAGGACGTAAATTCATCATCAAAAAAAAAATACGAAAATGGTATCCGAGCTGGTGATTTTAGCTGATTGGTGAGCGATGTAATTGGCTGGGGGGTAGAAGCAGGAAATTGTGGGGACAATGTTAACCTGGAGGACAACTTCCTCGGTTGTTTCACTTGATCATTGAATTTCCATTGAGAGAGTGAAAATCACTCGATAAACCCGAGCATCATGCCATATCGTATATCAGACGTCTCGAAGGTTCATTGTACCTCTTCCTCACCCTTTTCTGTAACATGAGAATCTCCTCTTATATTCAGTGTACGTCTCCTCGTCTTCACTCCGAAGTGGAAGAGAATATAAAGATGAGAAAGAGAGAAAAAGTTGGTAAAAATGTCCCTTAGAGACCTGTTTCCTATCTTTAACACACACCGGCACTAAATCAGGATCTCACAGGCAACTACTTGGCTACGCGTTTTCTTCTCCTATTCTCCCACCTCGGGTACAACATCCTCCAGCAACAAGAGCGAGAGAACATTGGAATTCAACCGCCAAGAAATCGAGGACGGGATTTACGCCCTTTGGGAAAATGCGCTGAGAATTTAAAAAAAAAAAAACGAAGACGAATGTTGAAGCTGAATAGGCAAGGAGTAACCCAAGATAGTGGAGTTTATATTATTTGCACCTTGAGTTAGCTAAATTAGCAGAATCTAGTGGTACCGGTCACCAGGTGTTCATCAAATGCACTTTGTACAGGGGTATTACACCCACGCACAGTTGCCACACGAGGTACTTGATATTTTCATGGATAAAAATGAATTGAAAAAAAAAAGCTGTTAATGGCGTCGTAATTCACTGGATTTGATCGTAAATGCTCAGCACCCTGGACTCCCCAAGAGAATTATTAACATCTCACGTTGTGATTTTTGAAGTTGTGAGAGCATTGACTGGTGGTTTGAAGAAAAATATATCACTGATTGTGAGTAATGCTGGATGGCTTCCAGGGTAGCGCAGGTCTTGCAAACTCTTTTTATCTTCTTCTTATTTTCTCCAGCTGTCCGCCAACGTTGAGGAGTAAAAAGGTATGCTGAAGTAGACGTAGAGGGCCACGAGTGGGAAGCCAGTGGCCTCTTACCTATCTTGGGATGTTACTCTTTTCTCTTTCCCCTTTTTACTTCAACTATTACTGAATCAGGGAGATCTCTGGTGCTCGTGTATACTCCGGTTACTATGCTACGTGTTACGTTGTTTCTCAGAGGTTCGTGGAATTACATTGGGCCTCATGGGCAGCTCAGACCTCTCGTGTTCTACCGAGGTAACAGGAATTTTCGCTTAAGCGTTTTTCTTCGAGCCCTTCTGCCATCTTCACTTGCATTTTACCCTTTTTTGGGTTATTCTATTGCTATTTTTCTATCGATAATGGCCGGTGTTGGTGGGAGTCGATGAGAGTCGATGGGAGTCCATCCGGGAATCTATCGATTCTGCTTTAGCCTCTTGTACTTGAATTTTTATAACGATGTGTGGCCCTGGTCGTGTGGGTGTCGCATGCCAGGAAGTCTTGGCTTACCGTGATAACATTTTGCTTCCTCATTTAAATTACATAGGCAAATTCGTTCCAAAATATTACTAACTTATTCCAACTCAGACAATAATTCATCGATAATCAATACAATTTTAAAATTAATATTTTCATCGTCATGTCCAAGGAGCTACAATTTTTTTTACGAACAAAAATATGGATCAAATTACCCAAAAATGCAAATGGCGGAATTGTGAAAGAAAAATCGGATGAAATATGATCGATTACGAGGATAAGTTTTATGCGGGAGAAATAATCGTGAGATGAATTTACCTGCCACCTCATTTAACCTCCAACAATCATATAAATGTCATATTTAACAAAAAGCTTTGGGTACATAATGGGATAATACATACTCCGGCTCTCGTTGTAATATCACAAACACCTCTGACCCCAACCGAGACTTTCCTCCAAGTGAAATCGAAAAGGGATGCTTCCTCTTAAGATAAGATGTGTTTCGCTTAGAGAATCCTCGATGGGATGTATTTATATTAGTACCTGGGGGAAAGTGCATCGAGAGGCACCCACGACCGCCTCCGGGATGTACATAACTCAGTTGGGACTTCAGCTTTACTCTCATCGCACTTTCATCGCGGACGAGTTTTGCTGACCCAAACGTTCACCTGGAAATGAATATTTGTTCAGTCAAGTCGTCGAGTGAGAGTAGAAGGAAGTGCATAACTTGAGCGTAGCCACAGTGCGTGTATGAATCCTCTTTATATTCAATTCTCAAAAGAGTCATTACTCCACGGTGCGGTAAACCGATAAAAAAATTCACAGCTGGAATGAATTTTTACATCCGATAAATAAATCCAAAGGATGAATGATGCTCCACTATTCTGAAATATAATATATAATAATATATAATACATAGACTAAATAATAGATCCGGTCATCAATATTATTCGAGGGCATTGAATCTCTCTAGCTGGACGCGATTGAAAACTGGTTTTTGCACTGCTGTGAGGAACCCTCCGAACCTGAGGTGTCCATGACATTGACATACTTCAAGGTGGCTCTTGCATGTACCCTCGACATTGACACCGGTAATGCAATAATTCAGGACTTTCGAGGAACAGGAATGCATTGACCAGCTGAAAATACAATTAGCAATAATAATATTTCCTCGTTAATGGGAAAACCCGAGGATTTGTTGTGACTCGGGGCAAATTCTTGTTTATGACAATGAGGATAACCGGTATCAATTACGTATAGCTGGCAGTATTTGAGTGACGTGAGTCATGACCCATGTGTCTTAACCCTCTTGTCACTTGTTGACCCTCGGTGGTACATGAGAGGTACTGCGATCAGTGGGGATGAACTCCAGGGTATGGAGACCTCGTATCACCTGTCTCGGAGTCTCTCTCCACGTCTTATGCATGTTTCATGGATCCCGATAATTCCAATATGCCTGTCCATCGGGAATCGTCCACGGGGGATACCCAGACGGATACATGGTAGCTCGTTACTTCAGATTTATCACCCCAGCGAGGGCTAATGGTAACGCATCGAGATAAAAATGAGAAAAAATCAAAGAGGCACGATACGACTTTAACGATCAACTCAACAGCTGCATTTATTCATCGTCTTTTTTGAGGGAATTATTGTCTGGGAAATAGTCCAAAAATAATTGACCGCGGGGTGGGTGGATGCAGGTGGAAAATTATCGAGTCGTGCGGATGAAAATGAGGCTAGTGCCTTTGGTAATTTGTAATTGGTAATTGGGAATTTAACGGTAATTGGTGGATCGAGTGTTTTTGATGATGATGATTCGTCGATGGATTCCATTGTATAAATGTTATTTCAGATTTTATCTGAATTAACAAGATTGCGGTGAGATGAGCATTGACGTTCAATGAGATTGTCATTGGTGCATTTACCTCCGCTGACAATGGGACGCGGAAGAGGTTTAGCCGTTCTGTTCAGTTGCTTCTAAGGGGTAGATACAGAATGACCATTGAAATACAATGCGAGGAAGAATCAACGGGGGAACATGAAAAGACTGCCGCTCCTCTCACCGTGGATAACCAGCATGTTAGCAGGAAGTGGCGCCCATATCCGCCAACCAAACAACACAAATGTTAACTCTTCAGTGTCTGCAAGAGGATTCAGTCGTTTACATAGTTGACTGTTGCGACATCATTAGAGGTTGGCATTCATTCAAAATGACGGATGATTGCTGTGAAAAATTACTGGACAATTACTCCAAATTAGACATTGAAAAATAGATCAACGATAATATTTTCACTCGTTGAAAAATTCATGGGTTTACATCACTCGTGGTAATTGATGTTGGCTGAATCATATATTTGTTGGTTTTAACTTTCACGGAGGGACACGTGCATCCCACTATCTTGATAGAATCATTATCATTTGCCATTTCCGGTAAACCATCTGCCCGAAATTACGGATTATTATCGCTATTTAATCAGAGTTGTTGGTTTTATTAGTGGATTTTATCCATTTATTTGAGTGCTCATGTCGGTCAGGTGGAAAGTGGTTGAGAGTCATGAATGACCGCCTACTCAAATCCCACCAGTTTGACGGTACATAATCCAACTATAGATACGTAATCTGACTATTGCCGTCTGTCGAATAGTCTGGGCAAAATACCAGACCACGAGCTCCCGATATTCTCACGTATCGCAAGGTTATTTATCAATCCGCTGATTCTTAGTCGCCCACTCTGCAATCTATTTCGAATTATCCGGGGGATTAATCCTTGGAAAATCATTCGGATAAAAAAACCCCTGGCTCAAGGTTTGAGCGATAAATTTGAGGCTCAGATGATGTTTGTATTTCTCTCCCGACATTCTCACGGATAGGATAATTTATGGCCCATAGGCGAGCTTCATTGAAAGATCTCGTGCAGCGATCGATAGGCGGTAAAAATTACCAAAGGGGTGGAAGAGGTGAAAGAGGTGGAAGAAGTGGAAGGAGTGGAAGAAGTGGAAGAAGCTGAAGAGGTGGAAGGAGAGACCATTGGAGAGGGATTTTAATAAAAAAAAATAAAAATAAAAAACAAAAATCGTTTCTCACGCGAGAGTAGATCGTCGGTCGGTGTAATTAACTAACGAAGAGACTCTGGAATTGCATGCGCACAGCAAGAAATCGAGATCATAGATATATACCGAGATATATCCAATTGGCAATGTTTTTTTTTTTACTCTTATTCAATTCAGTGGAAATCGTATAATCGATTCTCGTTGGTTAATGTTATTTTCACTCGCTGCTTTGATCAGCATATTTTTCCGCAATTACTATTTTTTAACAGCAATGCGGAAGAGACGGAGGAGGAGGCGACGTTACTTTGTTCTTTGATTTGTAGCCGGCGATGGTGGATAAATCTACTTGGTCTCAGTGTGCAGTACAGAGTACACTCGGGATGATACTTATGGGTTGTGCACCGCCTAGAACATGTTTATTAACGTTATTTCAGCGGTGGGTTACTGCGAGAAGCGTAATAAACCGACGGTGAGAAAACACTGGGGAGTTTTGAAAATCTTCAAGGCCCCAAGATCATTTGTCAATTTGTCAAGTACCGAGTGATTGCTGGAAGGTGATAAAAATCCTTGGAGAATTTCTTACGTCTTCTTATAACTACCAAAACGAATTTGCAATGCTAATTCAAGGCGCAATTCAAATGAATTTTCCACATCGATTGATGTTTAATTGATCGATCGTCATGATTTTATTGCAGAGGCGGTTGTATTAAAAAATATTTATATTAGGATAAATGAAATATTAATAGTGTGAGTGATTGGGTCGTCCCGTTGTCTGGTGTCATCTCGTTCAAGACCGGTTTTACGTAATATTTGAATTTAATCCGCGGTGGAATTTCATACCGATCTTGATTCTTCAGTGGAGTCTGTATTGCTGGATCCATTCACAGATTCTTGGTTAAATTGGTAGACAACTTTGGTGTAGGGTAATCAATAAATTGATCTGACTAATTGCGAGTTGAGAGTGATCTCATGGACTTCCTATGCAGCCAAAGGGGCTCGGTTGTTGCTATTGTACATGTGGACAATCGGATAACCTTCAGATTGCCACATTACAATGACGAGGGTGATTTAGAATCGGCGCACGATCGAATCCGGAGACGACAGGTTGATGCTCATTCTAGCCAGTGCGCACTTGAGCTCACTACTAATTTTAACATTTAAATAAATTCAATTCTGTTTTTTTTCTTTCGGGGTAATCGAATTCTTTTTGAAGGGAACATTAGAATTTTATTCTAGAAGAGTAGAAGAGTCAAATTAATTAGATTATATATAATATTTACTAAAAGACTGCGAATAACCCATTGTAGGTTGATACATTAATTTTTTTTATCGAATTCTTTCTCGGTCTTTGGGTCAAATATTTATTGACACCATGACAGCGTCAGAATCTACTGAGGATTGAGTTAAAAATCATGACACATCGTGTTCGTATCGTATTCTACCGGGCGGTGAGAAAAGTCCAACGCGAATTATCAGAAAAAAATGAAAAATATCGAAGAAGTGAAGTTCAATAAAAAATATGAGTTGGAACAGAGATTGAACTCAACGAAAACTGTTCAGTAAAAATTACTCACCAGATGACTCATTGCTATTTTGACAAGTTATTCCGTCATTTTTACAAACGATTGAGAAATTTTAGGGAATAGAACGTAGAAACACACCAGCCTCATAAAAATTGTTGAACGTTCATGAATTTTTTATTTTTCAGGCAAGTCGAGTTTTCTGTTAGATTTTACTTGTTCGGGGAAAATGACGTAACAAGTAGAGATCGGGGACTAATATTATTTCCAACAATATTTATATTTTTAATTTATTTCACCTCAAGGTAATCTTCATTGAATGATGTTAATTAACTAGGTACTGAGATAATAACAATTTATCAATTGACAATTCTACCTCTTAATATTACAGATTTCTAAACTATTTTTATTTCTGTCAAGTTTATTATTGATTGGAAATTTATTATTTCATTTTTTATGAATTATTATTTGTATTTATTTTAATTGTTCCATTTACTCAATCATTCAATTATTTAATTAATTTACTCTCAATATTTATTCATTTTTTCTTTCGATGAAGAAACTTGAGGAATTATTGGACCTTTCAGATTTATTTTTTTCCATTTCCATAAAACTACCGGTAAACGATTTCTTCTTCCGGATTACGTAAATTGTTCCGTCATTTTTCCTGAATATTTCTCTCTGTACGAGAGCCTTGTGGGATTGATAAAGTTTTAATGATTCCCCCGAAATGACAAATCGACACTTTTGGGGATTTAGGTATTTTTTGAGAGGGAGTGGGCGTGAAAATTATCATCGATAACAATAACGCCATTAACTCCCAACATGACGACCCACGCGTCTAAAACATGCATCGAACAATCTTGAAAACGTGTTATGCATCGGAAAATCCTTGGATCATAACAGCAATGGCCTACGCAAAGGAATAATCGCAATTCGATGATAAATAAAATGGTTGAGTCTCGATTCGATCTCGAGTTTTGGATTTTCGTATTAAAAATAGCAGATGTATTTTCCATTGAATGGTGAACGTGCAGTTTTCTCAGTATGGTACATCACCATTGCAAGATTGCAATTTGTACTCGCAAGTCCATTAGAGGTTACACGTGAATTTTATCACGAGCCTCGATCGATGCTGGATCAATCGATTGGATGATGACTCGGCGTATCCTCTCCACTTTGTTTCTCCCATTTTCTCATCACATTTTTTTTATTTACAAATTGCACACACGACTTTACCTTTTCCACTCTGGGACATAATTACCAGTGCAATTGTATCCCCTGATTTTTTCATAATTATCCTCGTATTCTTGTCATTTGGGTTATAGCAATTATTCAAAATTGAGATTGGAGACAAAATATCAGTGAGGGTGAGAATTTTTTAATGCAACGCGTGTGTTTTCACTCTTGGTGAGGTTAAATTGTGAATAACCACTTTTGTATCTGTGTCTTGGTTGTTTTTGCCAGTTTTTCTTCAGTCCTGGTTGGCGCACGACTTGAAATAATGCACGATATTTTTGTTGGGTATGAGTGAGATAGTGAAAAATCTATCGACACGTGTTGGTGTCTCACGGACACACGAGTTGAACACGATCACGAACCAATGAGCAGTCAGATATCCTCATGAAGAATCTCTCCTGAAGCATTATATCGTGGGTGCCTTGGGTTCGTGTCTCGGGGTGATCACGTTCCGCATTACGAATCTCATTTTTAGTCTCCAATGGTTCTTATTCTCCACTGGAATCTAATTGACCCCTCTTTCGACGTATCGGACGATACGTTTTACTGATGTTATTTTCATTATTTTCTGCTCTCCTTGTTTTTTTCTTTTTCGTTTAATCATTGTTTCACTGTCTCGTACACCACATCCCCAGGTGTTTTGGTATTGAGATTCGATTCGGTTTACAGTTGAACGATTTTCAACTCCTGCTGGTAGAAGATAGACGTCATATCGGCTGACCTTACCGCACATTCCACTGAATTTCATACACAAAAACATTAAAACCCAAAGTGGTATCCTCGGGGCATTGTTATTACTTTTTGAATTCACGGTATTGTTTGGATGCTCAAGGTTGATGATCGGTTATGGAGATCTGCATCGATGACACGTCAGTCAATCGAGTGATTGGTGCTCTCATTTTTTAATTACATCCACTCATTTCTCTGATAATTGGGGAGAGTTATTACCGTTATGAACGTTCATGATAACGTTTTTGTTTCATTCCTAGATCGTGACTAGATTGCGGAGAAAATAAAATGAGGGCCAAGAGGTACTCTTGACATTGCCATCGGTCTCTTAATGAATGAGAGAATGTGGAGTAATCAAGGGGCCAAATTGAGAAAGTTATTAACAAATAATAAAAAATGGGAAAAAAAATGGGTCCGGAAAAATGGGACACTCAGGGAAAGGGTTTTTAATTTAATCCCAGTCATCATTTTTTTTCCAAAAAATATTGGAGACAGTGAAAAATTCGTTTTTTACGAATTCAATTTTTTATTTAAATTACGTTATTATTTTTCCCTTTTTTTATTTGATACGTTAATGCGTGAAGTCTTGTGGTACGTTCTAACGGTAATAAATCACCAAAAGAAATGACAAAATAGAAATAAAATCTAAGAGCAGTTGATTCATTGGAATTAGGAGCAGATTGTTTGGATGAAAGGAGTCGAGAGGTGAAAGGATGATCGAACAGTCCTCTTACTGATGGTACAACTAATGGGCCCCTCATCCGTAATAATAACGCACCGAGGAAAGCCGTGGGTCCGTAATGAAAGAGAAATTCTTTCCGCGAGCGGCTTACCGATCGTCAATAAGATATATTGTTATTGGTATTAAAAAATAATGCATCAAATTGCAGGACACTTCCGTCCTTTTAATTCGACCGCAAGCAAATAATATTTATTATCTTTCACTCCATTGGAGTTACTTTCTGGTGTTTCTTCGAAGTAAACCCCCTTCACTCGATTTGGGGTCAGAAGAAATGATTTATCTACAACTTTTTGTCTGTGAAAAAGCCTTTTCTCAGGGATAGATCACTGTCACTGCATTGTAAAACAATATTCTCGCGGTCATAATGCAACATAAACGACCTCAATGAACTTACAATCCAAAGATAACGTTACACTTGCGTTGGAAATTGAAAAAAATATGTATATATCCTCCACCTGCGGTTTTTAGATTTCTACGATCTCGCGTTTCTGAATTAGCGTACAATTTCATATATCTTTATTGCTGGAGATATAACTCGTTGCATTTTTTTTTTGATGAATATGGTTGAGACGAGGGAATGCTTCAATTTGATTTTTCTGTTACGTCGAAATCACATAATCATTTGAAATTGGGACCAATTTTGAATGAGCTCGTGCAAGAAAGGATAAAATAAATCCATAAAATGGGAAAGGAATGTGGAAAAGTCAAAGTATCTAATGATAATCCGAATCGACTGGTGGAGATATGTATTCCCGGGTAAAAAAAATTTAATCGGAATATTTTTTCGAAATTTTCAAAAAATTTTTCAGATAATTTTTTTTATGAAACACAAAAAAATCGGAAAGGAAAATAGTTTCATTTTTGGGAAAGGTTTTCAAAAATTTTTCAAAGCATTTCTCAAAAATAAAATTGTTTTGTTCCCCGATTTTTTTTTTGTTTCAAAAGAAAAATTTTCCGAAGAGTTTTCCAGTAAAATTTTGATAAATTTGGAAAAAATATTTCGATTAAAATTTTTTTTTTACCCGCCTTGATAATTATCTCTTTTTGGTCATTGAAAATCGGTGAAATTGAAGATCGATTAATAATTGCCGTGAATTTCCAAACAAACTCAATAAATTTCCGATTACATTTTTTTTTACCCGGGTTGCGAGTGGGGGAATTATTATCCATCACCCGGGGGATACATCAAATCGATCATAAAGCCATCGAAGGCTGATGTCTGCCAGCGAAAAGGATTTAAATTCTGAATAGGGAGTACCGATTTCCAATAGCACATTCCAGTGGGCATTTGACGACTGGAATAGTGTCTGGATACATTGTTGACTGGTATATTCACGTGGCCCTTCCTCTTTGGGAGAACCCTGAGGCACACCCTGGGTATGCAGATGAATATAAATATGAAACACGAGATCGTTTTATGCCACCTACGAACAAACGATCATACCCTTTTTATTCATCGGTCCACGACGAGGGTGAAGCGGATGCATCGTTTTACGATCACACGAATGAGATTATATTGTTTTAAAACTGACAACAATATCCTCCCGTCCAGGTTGACTGACATTTATGAAAACTTCCCCGAGTATTTACGCCAAATGCATTTCACCCAAACAGCACATTCACGGAGAGAAGAGATAATTATTGGAAAGTGACAATTACACTTTTAATATTTCGGCTCATTACCCAGGTCTTCGGCCATTCTCAGTTCATGATTGATGGCCAAAAGGATTCCCTCATTTTTATGAGTTGGAAAATTTCCAATTAGAAAGTGCCGAAGGAAAATATCAAAATTTCCTCACTGCTCCTGAATTATAATTACTCACTACTTCGAGTTCATGAGTCATTTGTGGTCGTGTTGAAATTGAAAAATAAAATCAATTGCATGGGAGATTTATCTCGAAACAATTTTCTATGTAGATTCAATGGCGTAGAGTTGCGCAATGTAACGAGGGATCTCCCGTCCATTAATCGTTGGCTGCCTCTTCAATCACGTTTCCCTCGCATAAATTCCCTCTTTTCCTCCTGACGCCTTCCAAGATACCCCCAAAGACATCGACTGACATTTTTCCGTTTTTTCCCCTTTTTTTTCTTTTTTTCTTCTCCGTTCCTTCGTTTTTTCTCTCAACATGCACAACTTTTTCATTTCTCCTCGCATTTATGGCTCTGCGTTGGCGATGGCTCGCACACACAAGCTTTTGAAGTAGCTGAAGAGATATTATGAATACAACTTCGTCATGATTCCACGCTTGATTGTGAAACAGTACACAGTGCAATACACTGCACGTACACTAAACAATGGTGGATGCCAGCAATCAAATGTACATGCACTCGATGTATGCGAAAATGCTGTTGGGACAGACACCTACTTGGTCGTTCAATCTGCCATTGCAAGATATGATTTGACGATGACAGAGTGCCAATGCATCTAGCTCGAAACCAGTCGATAGCCGAATCATTCTGTCAGTGATTGATGGACGATCATGCAGTACCAGGTGACAATTATCTGAAACAGATATTGAAATATCAGTCGCAGTCATCGGAATTTTCCATTTTTCAACCTTCGAAATTGTTCAGCAAATAATTCCTCAGTAGGAATTATATAACATATTAAATATATATGATATAGATATTGAATTAATTATTCAATTCAATTATTTTTTAATTTTTTCATTAATATGGATGGGCAATTACATAATATGATAAATCGAATGATGAATGATTAATGATTATTTTATCAATTCGAAATTTCAAGTGGAATTTTCCAGTACTTCCAGTAAAAATTCTCCTGGAATTAGAAAAAGGGAAAATAGAACCGAAGGCCAGTCTCTTATTCTCTGACAGTTAGTCCCCAAAAAACAAAGTGTCCATCAATAGTGCCGTCGGGGCATAAATATTGTAAGTAGTTTGCTGAGAGGATGGAGTTCTCGTATGCTCTCTTGAACGAATGTGGCACGAGGACATGTGTTATTACCCGACGTCTTTTGTCACTGAAAACAACGTCCGATTCACAGGCCGAGTTACAGCCGACAATTTGTACATAAGTTAAAAAAAATAAAAAGGGAGAGACAAAAAAAAATAGAAAACGATGGATGAAAACCTGAGAAGGTGTGGTCGGAGGAAAAACTCAATCATGAAGTCTCGACGGGGAATAATGAAGTTGATGGCTTGGAGGCTGACTCTAGTGACTATGTAATGACATTTTTTCTAACTCCAGGATGTAGTTGAGTTGTTGATCACGGGGTCTTGTGCATGAAGAAGTTTAAGTGTCGTGTATGCTAGGTAATGAAGACGCAGCATCACGACGTGAGTTTCCCAGAACCCAACTCAACAATTCTCCAAGACTAAAACTCGTATTACCGTGTATCCTCTAGGCTGTTTGAGATAAAAATGAAAGCAAAAGGGTAATATGAAGGAAAAAGATGAAGATCCAATAGGCATTGATAGGAGGAGAAGGGGTGAATTACCATTCAGTGATTCCTGATGGCTTCATTATCCGTTTTATTTATTTTTCCATGTGCAAGCCCTTCGGACGTTTCAATCCGGGGCTGAGAAAAAAAATAAATAAATAAAAAATATTGAGTTTCAAATGCGCCCTGGGCTGTGGCTCATTAGAATTCTCATTGTGACATGTTTATTCTCTCAGCGGAGAAAATAAAAGAGGAAAGCCTTTCAAAATTTAATTGACTCGATGCGTGAGTCTAGTCTCCCTTGTTTATCGATGCATTCCGGTGCTATCATCGGGGATATCTGGTGGGGCTCTTGAGAGAGAAAGGGTGACAAAAATCAAACCGCTAATTGCGCACTTCGATGGACGTGCAATGTTTGAAGTGCAGAGGCTCACGTATGGGCGCTTTCACTTGCTGGGATTTTCTTTGTCGTTTGTTAACGAGCTGGCAGATTCATTGACACTTGGAGAGTTGACTTTTCAACCCAGAAAACGTTACTTCAGCATTGCGAGAATTCTTGATGGGAATTGACAAAAAATTAATGGAATATTCTATTTTTAAACACTTGAACAATCGCCAAATAATTCGCTGAAAATTTATTCAGTTTGATTGGAAATTCAGGGCAATTATTAATCGATTTCCAAAATTTCACGGATTTTCAATGACCAAAAAAAAAACATAATTATCAAGGCGGGTAAAAAAAATTTTAATCGGAATATTTTTTCCAAATTTTCAAAACATTTCTGGAAAATTTTTCTTTTGACACGAAAAAAAAATCGGGAAACAAAACAATTTTATTTTTGGGAAATGTTGTGAAATTTTTTTCAAAACCTTTCGCAACAATAAAATTGTTTTGTTATCCGATTTTTTTTGTTTCATAAAAAAAAATTCTGAAAAGTTTCCCGGAAATTTTTTGAAAATTTGGAAAAAATATTCTGATTACAATTTTTTTTTACCCGGTAATGAAGAATTCCAAATCGCAACTTCTAATTCATTAATTCTAAAATTCAAGTGTAATTTCCCAACCGCGTGCCTTGATTAATTCTCCATGCATAAAACTATCTAATAAATGATGACCATACCTAATAAATCGTGGGGCGGTGGTAAAAAGTGATTTTATGAAAGTTCAAAATATAAGTTATCGGAGAAATTGACATGATTCCCGTTATGGTAATTTCTACTTTCTACTCGTCAAATTCATAAATAAAATGACAATATTTTCCCTCTCAACGAGTAAAAGGAAATACCACCATTCCCGGATTTCCATTAAACACAAAAGAAAAACTGGGTCATGTTGGGGTATACATGAACGTTCTTTTGTGCTGATTCCGAAGAGGCAGTATTTAATCTGGGTCGTCGTAGCGGTACAATGAGATACAACCGATGGAAATACTCGAGTTTGTACTCTGAGTTGAGGTGTTCTCTCTTACAGTGTGTGGGTTGTCAACCGATTGACCGATTTAACGGTCATCACCACCGTTAAAGGCCTAGCCGGGGTATTCCAAACAAACAATCCTTTCAACAGAAACCAAAATAAATAAAAAACAAAAAAAAAACAAGGAAATAAACCGGAGGGACTTAATGAGACTTTACTGTTTCTTTCGCGGAATTTATTAATGGACCCAGCGACTTCCTGGACGATCAGTTCGATCCTCGAAAGGACAGGAGAACCCGTTCCCTGAGACTGGGTCACCCATATCCTCTCGATAGCCCCTCATTCCAATGGCATATCCGATTATTTCCGAAGTATCTGACTCAAAACATAAACTCCAAAATGCATTCACTCGAGTATTAAATGTTGGCAGCAGCAGTGACTCACCAATGCCTATAATTTTCGTTGAAAATACGTCAGTGTGATTTAAGACTCCTTCCCCAATTTTTTTTTTTTCGATTCATCCGACCTTGAAAGGGTCTTCCCGACACAACAAAATGGGGAAGCATCCTCAGCAACCTCGTAAACGTCCAATACCCAATTTTGGGATCATCTCAGCCTTGAAATTTCTCGTGAGACAAAATGCGTCCTTGTGCGTTCACAAATGCCAGCCGCTAGGATCAGGAGGGGCTTGCGAACTTGAAAATAAAGAATAAAGGTTCAGGGGCACGTGAGGCGAAAAAAAAAAATAGCACGTGGAATTAAATTGGGCGACAGGTACGATCTGGCGGCTCCTAAGAAATCGAAACCGTTGTCTTCTGGAGGAATCCACCGAGGGACGTCCCAGTTGTTCTCCCCAAATAACAGAAAAAATAAATAAACAAATAGAGAATCAACGAATGAAAAAGTCCGATCACCAGCGAGTGCATCCAGTCGGGGACATTTTTATCTCCCCATTTGACGATTTATCCCCTGAATTCAGAGATTTTTCTAGGGAGGACGTTCCATTCCCAGAATTTCAATTCCACCGATTAAAACCACGAGTTTATGGTGATGTCACATGGTTTTCTGCGATTGGGTAAATTGAGAAGAGAAATGTGACAAGGCTGTCCCATAATCTACCCAAACACTTGACGAATTAGCGTTTGGTCATCAAAAAGTACAAGTGTCAATAGATCGTGAGAAAAACTCGAGGAATCGCACACCCCGGAATGATTAAACATGTAAATATATTCAATGAAGGTGATTATATGGAGCTCCTGCAGCGAACTTGATCCAGTCTCCAGCATCAGCCTCGATTGATCAACGCAAGACCACAAATGGAGCCCCACAATTCTCCAATAATAAGAAATAAGAGCGCGTGAATATTCATTTTTATTGAAATAATTCTGCTAATCATTGAGAGATGATTACCATCTCCATGAATAACATGATTCAATTGCGAAATGGATGATGCCTGGAGTTTTAATAATAACTCTAGGTAAACCCTGAGTCCCTGGAGTATTCTGCTCATTCTCTGAGATTAGATGATGGATTAAGAAAACGAGAGTAGCCTCGCAGCCACACCACAGGATGATGAACATTTTTCTTTTTCTTCTCCTTTTTTTTTTCATAAAATCTCCATTGGTGTGCGCAATGGGGCGAGGCCGACCGCACTGGTGTCATCGAGCACTCCCTCCCACTGTTTTAATCCACCACTATTTTGTAATTCCTCGATATATAAGTTCACCGATCTCTAATCCTTACTCTCATTATGACCGAGCTGCACTGGACATTGATGGGATTGTTCAAGGATTCAGTGAATTCAGTTCATGTCATAGATGAATTTCAAGTATCCACTTACCAGCGTCAATATCAATTGCACAATTCTACAGTTGTTAAAACACCTGAGGATGCCCGTGTACACGAGTTTTATCGTTGATTTAATGGTGTGACGACATTTGGCAACTCGATGTCCGTCAAAACACACCGGAGTGGTACATCCCATACGGCCAGGTCCTTGCGTCATTCGTTCTTAGTCTCTCAGTCATTTTTTTTTCCTTCCAAAAATGGTATTAACAACCGTTGAAGGTGTTTAAATCGACGGCACACGTTTTACCAACGCACCTTTGATGTCTTGTCATTATCACCCGAGTCAATCTCTTTTTTGGAAAATCAAAGGTGTCATAATTCGAGCCACCGAAATGGTAGACACCTTGGCACTAATGTCACTGTACAGGAATTATTTCGTTTATCTTTATTTGATTCTCTGCATTATTACTTCTTGAATTGTCATGGAGAAACATTAAGGCCAATTCTAAATCACTCATACGTGAGAGCATAATTATTTCTTCTTGATTTATAATTACCGAGTGTATCCTTTACCACTCGATTTATCCAGACCACAATGTAGATCTCATGAGCTATCCCAGTAATAACCCAGATATTATGCAATAGTAAGCACCTGCAAACGTGCATCATCGCCTCGGACTCTGTCCTATTCCCACTTGTTTTTTTTTTATTACTTCTTTTTCATTTACGTCAATTATTTACGAGTTCTGACGACTCGCTCGCCGCAATCATCATTCACTTAGACTCATCTGACTCCGTTGGTCATCACCATTATCATTTTCCACTTGGTGTCCTACTCCATCCTGACATTCCTTCCCATCTGGATTTCTCGGGAGTAATTTATTTGTTCGCTGGCTCGTTAAATGATGCCCCACTGATGGATTTATAATATTGCTGGATGGAAGACAATGGATTCTCAACTCTTGACATTTGTGGGTTGAACGAATTTTGTTAATATCGGGTGAATGAAACCCTGAACTTGGATATGTTGGAGAAACGACGGGTACCATATGCCGAGGAACTACCGCAGTGCTAAAGTTGCCTCGAGCATTACACGCCTGTCCAACGCCATTCGCTCGGTTTTTATTATGCACCAGCTCCTCTCCACCGATATCCCGGTGTGCTAAAGACACTCCCGAAGACAGGCGAATTATCTGTATAATTTAACCAACAGGAATTTTTAGTTTCAATCTATTGAATCCCTCCAACCGATGATTGATCAAAATATCTATCAATTTTGTCAGTTATTTTTTTGTGTGGAATTGATTATTACTTTGGATCCTGTGAGAGCAGTGAATAGCGAAGGTCTTGACCCTCTGGGTAAAAATTTCATCGTAAAACAACAATAACGACACCGACGGCTAATTAATTTTCCTTCACATCAAAATTCCTGGTGGTCTATTTTTAGATATCCACCTCCTGGAACATCTCCGACTTGATGATTTTTATCGGACGAACACGACGTGAACAAAAAATCATCGAGATCTCGAGTGCAAGTGGTGGAGAAGCCGTCCTTGATCCTCGGTGAAGTGCTTTAATGGTGAAATTGCATTGGTCATTAAGAGCCCGAGGCATTTTCCTTTTGAATTGAAAGAAAAATCAGGGCTGGAGCTTCTGCTCACTCAATTTCTTGCTGAAAAAAAAATAGACGTGTCACTCGAAAAAACTTGTTCGACTGAAGATTTCTCAATGATTTTTTCATTTTATTGCTGATCCACTTCCACGAGATAACGGCCATTAATAATCGCGAGATTAAATTGAACGGGGCGTTTATCTGATTAAATCCCTATTCTCAGGCTCTGAGGCTCGACACGAGAGAATTGTCAGGGCTCAATATTCTATGGGGCACATAAATTTGTTCTGGCTATAAAAATTAACTCATGCATTCCGATGTTTCGTAAAACATGACTCTCTTTTAACGTCAAATAAATTGAGGAATTATGAAATCAATTTTCTAGGCGAGTTACTGCGGAGATGATAAGTTCACACTGGTGAATATTTCTTGGAATTTCAGTTGCTAAATCATTTGAATTTTCGAGTACATGAGTTTAAATTCTATTTTTATTCAAATTATATTTCCGATTTATCCTGAAAGTATTAAACTGGAATGAGTGAATTTTTTTCGAGGCCAGTTTTCAGCCAATATCTCCGAATCGACTGAACATACAGAATTTTTCATAGAAACATTTTTTATAGCGAATGATAAGACCTACAAAAAAGGTCTCTCTGAAAAAATCGTTATCTTCCTCCGATTCCGCGATATCGAGTACAAATTGTCCTCGAAAAGAAAGCAGTCATCCAAGTTTATCACTTCGCTACACAATTAAACCATTTATTAACCAAAATTGTTAAAAATTACAACAATAATTCTCAGTATATCCAAGATATAAATAAATTGGTGGACCTTTCGGGATGATTATTGGTCGCTGGAATGTCGTAATGGGGGACAAATTAATATAACAATTAATATGCGGAGTTGAGTGGAAATGAATTTAATGATCAAACTAATGCAGAAAATGAATACGAGGGGCGAAAAATGGCATGGGTTTATGCAAGGTTGTGACCATGACGCGCCCACGGATATTATTATGAAATCATAAAGATGCCAGGAATCGCGGTAATCAATGCACTCTCACGTTACACACTCATGACGTATTTTTTACATCCACTGGCAATCTCATTAACATTATTGCATTGTCCTTCCGCTATTGACATTTTCCCAAGAAAATGTGAATCAATCGGTAGATAAAAATCATCATGTTTATGAGTTTTTTAACGAGTGACTTTCACTGTTTGCCAATGGTGTTCGTAAATTCATTTCCTCAAACTGATTTTAATGGTCAATATTTATTCGACCGGAGCAATAAATTTTTGTCTAGGCAGACATCGATGTAAAAAATTGAATCAACTGAAATTGTTTAAGTCTGGCTGGTTATCATAATGAAGCGACTGATTATTATTGTTTTATGGTATTAGACAAGATGTTGCTTGTGGGGGAGATATTTAACAATTAGTCTCGGTGTATTTTCTCACATTTTATTGGACCCCGGGGGTCTTGCTTGGAGGTGGTCCCAGACAATGCCCAATCATCCACACTAGATCGATCAACAAATTATTATTTATCGGATTATTCTACTGATTCGTAGTTACTCAATCGCCTCGTGAAATTCATTGTCATTGCAAAATAATTCGAGTTATTGATATTGAGAATGAAGTAAAAGTTATTACGAGTGAATGGTGGCGAGTCAATCAAGATGGTGAGGACAAGTGGAGCGAGTAAAATTTGTGCTTGAACTTTAACGAGTGTTTGTACCGGTGAAACGACAAAGTGCCGCCCCCTCGAGGGGGTATCACCGGTTTTATACTGGGGAAAGCCGGTTTTTCCATTTGAATTGCCGCCTGTAATTTCAACAATTGCATTTTCTTTTTTCTCCCTACGGGTATTTCAATGCCGGTTTGAACCCATTCCACTGGCATAACTTTGAGAAATTAATATACAACCGTTGACATTTAAAAAATAGAAATTGATATCATGCGGTGAATATCAACCGCTCGCAGAATAGGATAATATTTTTGAGAAGACAATAAATTCAGGGGTTTAATTGGATACTAACGAGCCGCGAATTAAAATAGATTAAGGTGGCCGTTATCATCCCCTCGTTTAGCCGCAATTAAAGTAACTAACATTTTAACCATTGTCGAGTTATAAAGTACGAAACCGGATTCTCCCCCAATCGCATGAGCCACTTCAATTGCAATGAATGCATTTTCGCAATGAAAATAGTTTGAAATAGTTCATTACCGCTAGTTAGTCGGATTCATCGGTAGAATGAATATTCATTGCATTATTGGATAATTGCACGTGAAATTTCAAGTAATAAATTTTGTTATTCTTTACAACAACCGACTGACGTAGTTTCTGTGGAATTCATTGAAGAATCAGTGAATTTTTTAAATCTTCCAGTAATTCTAAATTTTTAAGTGCATATGACATTAAAAAACCGTGAAAATGTGTTAAATCCAAAAAAATCAAAAATTTCTCTGAATTTTCATTCTACTGAAAATTTAAACTTTCGTTAAAGAATCGATTATTATTTAAAATGAAAATCCCAAATTTCTGGAAATTTTCACATAAATAAAAATTTCAATAATCGGAATTTAATTCAAAGTAATGACAAAAATTTCTGGGGAATTCTTCATTAAAGAATGAGTTAATTTTTCAATTTTTAATAATTACTCTTTCAATTTATTAAAAATTTGATTATCACTCGTCCTAAAAAATCCAATCTTCATATTAATTGAATTCAAACTCAGATAATTGAAAATTCAGATAATCTCGTGAAATGAGACAATATCTTGTATCCGACTGTCGAATTCTTGGTGCAGACACGTGTTATTCCATTTCAATGCCTTCTTGGGTGTACGTTGTACTTCATTCCCTCCAGACACACGTAATATCACCAAAGTGCAAATTGCCAGACGGTGGAGGCTACAGCGGTTGGTTGAAAAACCGCAGACGAAGATGAGAGGCACAGGCGAACGTTAAAATACTGAAAGAAAAGGATAAACCGCTCTTCACCTGTAGCTCTTCTATTTTTATTTTCTCTCACCCCTCGACACGAATGATTTTAAAACCGCACACCAATGGCGAATGCCTGGGCCTGATCGGGAAATAGTAAAGAGACTGTCAATACCAATATTGAGTATTGACTGCATGCCATTTCAATAGCTCACGTGCTTACGCGTGCGAGCGCATGCCCCTGTCGATTGTACTCGATAAAATTACAGTAGTTTTTTTTATTTTCTCAATCATTCGTGCAGCCACTAAATACCTGCCACGCACCTGAACATTTCCCTGTGCAACGTCATTTCATAATGTAGTTTAATGTTCGGATTAATGTATCAGTGGGATTTTTTTTATCGTTGTCGGAGGGTCGTTTGTTCGTTGCGATACGAGTTGTTGGATTGAGCGATTAGACACCGATTTGAGCGATTTTCATGCAATACTGCGTTTGACGGCTTTCCTTGCGGCAATCATTTCAATTTATTCAATATGAATGGATTTATTTTTTATCTTATTATTGGTGGCGTATGGTCTATCTCAATTATGGGTTTTGATCCATTTTTTATTTATTTTATTGATAGAAGGGTATTTATTTAATTGGTATTATCGCAGTACTGAGTCATTATCCAGTGGACTAGGTCCGTTACTTATCATTAATATTTGTTAAACAAACAACAACAATTAAAAAACGTAAATATAGTCACGCAAAATTAATTTATATTTCATAAATCAATTGATAATAAACAGAACGATGAAAATTAAATTTGAAAACAAATTAATTATTGATATATAATTATCATTAATTAATTTATAATTTTTTATCTATTCATTTTATTGTATCTTTTTAAATTTAAATATAACAGAAATTTTTTTTCGACTCCAGTTTTTCGCCAATATTTCGAAATGGAAGAGAGATAGCGTTATTTTTGTAAAGACACCTTTCACATAGAATCACCAGATCTACAGAAAAGGTATTAACAAAAAAATACCAATCTTCCTTCAATTCCAAGATATTCCCTGAAAACTGGTCTCGACAAAATGCTGCACTTGGCATATTTCTGATGGCGATTTATCGAGTGATTAGGACAAATTCCTTGATGTATAAAATTAATAATGAGCCTCGTTGTTCGTTTTAACAATTGTTATTGAATATTTAAACCGGACGTTTAGTGCACCGTTAAATTAATACCCCGGCAATATATAAATAATGGTTTCAACTAAAAGTTTAAAGCCCACAGCCATTTGCGGTATAGCCCTTATATCCCCATCACTCTTGACATTCGCGTATGGGCATCGTTAAAGAAATATACCACCCCCGTTCCTCTCGTCCTCAGTAGCAAACTAACAACGTCGTGAATAAAATGACTCCTGGGTATAAATCGAGAACCGGTCGTTCAGCGACGAGAACTCTTGTAGAACTCCTTCTTTCCTCAGTCATTGGTATATATCGAGTATCGAATGTATATATCGAGAGAATGACGATAGGCATTGAGATCATTATTACGTCTCAAAGTTGAAAACATGGGACAGAGTTGAATTCACTAAACTCGTTTACGATTGAAGATACATCTCGAAAAGTGCATCATTGAATAGATCCAAGGGATTCCCATCAATCCTCAAGACGTAGGGTCATCGCTCCTTCATCATTCCATCGATAAATTAATCCAACAATTTTCAAACAGATATTTTCCATTTCCATTCGATTATCCTCCAATAGTTTCGGTGGATATTAATCGTTTCATTATGTGTTGTATGGCTTGTCAATGGGACAAGCGTTTATTTATCGTCGGTGTATATTATTGGTTATTTATCGATGTGACATGGCAAGTTTATTTGCTTACCTCTCGGTTCAGTGCGATTTGTTAATGGTAATTGCTCGGGTAAAAAAACAATTGTAATAGGAATATTTTTTTGAAATTTTCAAAAAAATTTTGGAGAATTTTTCAGAATTTTTTTATGAAACAGAAAAAAAATCGGAGAATAAAATATTTTTCAACAAAAATTTTTCAAAAATTTAAATAGGAAAATTTTTATAATTTCTAGAAAGTTATAAAAAAAATTTTCCGAAACAAATTCTTGGAGAGTTTTTCAAAACATTTCCCGAAAATATAATTGTCTTGTTTCCCGATTATAGAAAATTCTCCCGATTAAAAAATTTTCTGAAAAGTCTTCCAGAAATTTTTTGAAAATTTATTCCGATTATAATTTTTTTTTACCCGGGTGGTTTGAACGCTGATGAATCCGTTTTATGCGAATTACTTCAATTGGTTTCTAATTCGAAATCATTCGGTCTAGCTCATCCTGAAGTTGAGGCATTAGTGCACCTCGTGGAATAATTATGAGGGTGATTTAGCCCGGAGGAATTGAGTCATCCATCTCCATCCTCCAGTGCGAATTTTTATCGTTGAGAATCGAATTACTCTGGAATTTAAATTCACCTGAAAATTGAAGTGCAATTTTCACCAACACCCGCAATCGCACTCAAACGAGATTGCAATTTTTCCATTCGTTTTCCTACAAGTGAATTTAATCGTGTGAGAATCAATTGAATTGGCAAATAAAAATGAATATAAAGACGTAGAAACTTTCGATGTGAATTGCATGAAAATTTAATCGTACACAATTTCTATTAAGAAACGAAAAGTAACATGCACGTTTATTCTCATGGGATTGTTATGGAGAGGGAAAAATCGATGGGCGATAACTCTTCCGATCACTAGCACGCTATCGACTCTTTCACTTTTTCCCCCATTTTTCATTCATTTTAAAGATCATTTAACCTTTACGCAAGTCGATGATGGAAAACCAACGCCTTTTGACGTGCGTTGAAATTGGGTGAATTACGATTTAGGGCTCATATGGGGGATAAACATGGTACAGAGAATTAGACAAGATGATGGATTGGTATGATACTGACGGCCTCAATGACTTCACTGATTTTGTAAACGCTGTAGGTACCATTGAACACTCATTGACCAGAGTATCGATAACCCATCGATAAAGCCCATTATTTTCCCATATTATTTTCAGGCATTATTTCCCTCCGACAATCTACAATCTTTTGTAATTTTAATTGCGGTCATGGCAAATAGCCTCGAATAAATAATCAATTGGAGACGTGTTGCGTCCTCAATGATATGTTCTCGAAGAGGATGTTGATTTTTTAATCCACGCGATTAGATCTCATTGTGTAAATTTTTTTAATTTTCAATATTTTTCCCTTTTCTCTCGTCATGTCAACTGATGGACATGGGTATATTCGACAGGTTATCGTGTGTCCCATGAATAAACTTTACACACTCTTTCCTAACTATGCGATGATTGTGATGCGGTTACACGAGGCACACCGTGTTAGAAATACTATTACGTCAGAGTGCAAATGCCTCTCGTTTCCTTATTTGATTTCCTGCATTCAATTCGAATATTCATTCGCCGGATTTTCCCAGGCCATTCCGGAAAAACTCGAGGTGTTTCCCACCCTCTGCGTCACCTCATTTTATATCTCCATTCGATTTCCTATTTTTTTATTCATATTTAATGTCATCGTCGGAAGGGAGGGTAGAGTAGAAGTTCGATAACCTCGGTGAAGTATTTTGGAGATAAAACATGTGGAGATAAAAAAATATATTAGTGAGACAATGAACACGCGAGGTGATTCAACCCGTTCTATGCCAATTGTCGCAATTTTTGAGCCACGATTTTCGTCGGGTTAATGTGTTTTTGCATGTCAAGAGTAATTGTATGAGAGTTGAAACGTCGTGGAATGGATTTTGCAATTCCCCCGAGGCATGTCCGGATTTGGTACACGAGATGTCTCGAGCAATTTACATTACGTTTCGGTGTTTTTCCCTTGAGAAAGCCGACGATCTCTCGGTGTCCCAGTATAAATCAAGATGTCCCATCGTTTTTGGCAAAGGCAAGAGGCCCTGGAGTAAAAAAAATTACAGCGAAAGTGAAAAAAACATCGGAATTATCCCCTGGGGCACGTACGAATGTTAATTAAACGAGGGGTAGGACGAACGGTTAATAGATATTTGTGTGTTAACACGGGTGGGTGAGTGATGAGGGTGGGGGGTACTTGCGAGTTGATTAATTTGGCGAGGGAAAAGAACCCGCCATTTCTCGGCCTCTCATTTTTCTCCTGTCTCATTTTATCCACACGCTAAGGAGTCGGGATGCACTGAATTCCCCTACCTCCTGCACTCAACACTTTTCACGCAAAACAATGATAAATACCAGTCGTGTTAATGATGAGATATAAAAGTGTTGGGCGATGGTAATCAGTATCCTGTTCAGAAAAAAGAAAAATGAAAAAGAGAAAAAAGAAAAAAGATAGAGAGAAAAAAGAAAAAAGAAAAATTTAATTCTGGTGGAATTTAATCGCAATCACATCGGCTCATTTGGTGAAATTTAAGGGTACGAAAAAAATCATACTGTGTAATTTCCTTGTCGTTTTCGCGAGGTAGCTTCCCCGTTTCTTCAAGCTTAACGATAATGAGAGAGATGTGGCTATCTCCGGGCTCTCAATTTAATTTAGCCTCTTGGTGCACATGTTAAAGAGTCTCGTGCCGCGATTCAGGTGTACATCGGTATCAGGTCTCATTTTTATTTAGCATCTCGTCTCCTGGAGCACGCGTGCATCCTCACCCCGCGGGTAGTCCTCAGTCCACAATGTTTATGCACCGAGAAAGGAAAAATTATCCAAATTTAAAGACTCGAATCTTTCGAAATTCTCAATTACGCTCTTCATGTTTTATGAATGAGAAATTACTCGGTGTAATTCGATGAGGCGTTAAAAAATTGGTGAAAAAAAAAAAAAAAGAATAATTATGCAATCCTGAATTTCCATGAATTTTCTAAATATTTGGAAAATCATTGGTTGCAAGTTGCATCAGTTGAACTTAAAATGCATACAAAATTCCGGTACTGTACTCTACATAGTAGAGTATAGACAGAGAACCGCGCGATTCCTTTCACCGAACGGTTCCCATGCTGACGGCACACTATAAACTCAACTATAACCCAACTATAACCCAACTATAACCCAACCATAACCCAACAAGACACTAGGAAGATGTTATAAGAAAATAAGGAAAAACGTCTGTGTTAGCCGGAGGTCTTAAATCCCCCCCGACAAGCTTCCAGATGCATCCTGTATGCATGCCAAACGATGATTGCGCTTTTACCGTTTTCTAAACTCCCCAAGTACCAGCTTTAATGTACCCGAGATTACCGAAGTACTTGAGTGCCTCAAATTCACTGATGCAATGTTTGTACACGGCGTTATGTCCATCGACGGTCAATTCATACTGACTTAACCACCGCGCAAGTGTTGCTTAAAAAAAAAACACTTCAACTGCTCACTTTTGGTACGAATCCCGCGATTTCCATTTTTCCCATCCGATTTATCGAGATGTACATAACGAGTTTTTACCGGTAAATGATGGTAGAACGGTGAAAGTACTCTAGCTCGTCATTTCTGATAGCGAGGATCTCTTATATTTAACACCCGGAAGTCAAAATCTTCACTAAATCCGTTACTCGTCATGTACTTCTTCAAGTATATCCGAAATGACCTGTGATTAGGCGAAAATCTTCATCAGGAGATTATCCTCGAAGCCACCTACATGCTCGTAAATGTAACTCCTTGGCTGCAGGTACAATCTCGTTGCTGCAATTAGACGTTGGTACATCATCTCCAGCGAATTATTACCGTCATTCTTTGTAATAAGGAAACACCGAGACTCGGATTACCACTGAGTCATTAATAAATAATTAAACGTAATCACCATTACCATTAATTAAGAATAAAAATGGGAAAGAATGATTTATCTCGCGGTTTCCATTTCAATTCCGCAAATTCTCCAGAAATCAGTGGGGAAAGTGACGAAAAAAAAAAATCACTGACTTAATTACCGGGAAAATTTATCCTCAGTACTCCCTCATTAGAAAAATAATTATTCATTAATAATTACGTATCATAAACAATACTAAATTTTTTTAATGACATAATCTTCATTATTTTATTATATTTTTTATTATCTCGGGTAAAAAAAAAAATTGTAGTCAAAATATTTTTTCCAAATTTTCCAAAAATTTCGAGAAATGTTTTGAAAATTTGAAAAAAAATATTCCGATTAAATTTTTTTTGACTCGGGATGTGAAATTAAAGGTTAGTTAAAGACATTTGAGGCTGATAATTAATTCAGGGGTAATTAATGAATTAAAAAAAATGTACATAGCGGGAGGATATTTAAATCATGAAGGCCATCAATAACTCGTGCCAATCAAGGGAGTAAAATAAAATGAAGAAGTGGACGTGAAGCATTGACCGCTGGATATGTTTTGAAGGGACGGTGAAGCTGTTCAGGCATATCGCCACAGCCTTCCATAATCCAACTCGTTCTCTATATCTCTCTCGTTCTATTAGCTTGAAGCACCGTATGATAATTCCTCCGCCATTAGTGGTGCCACCCGGGTGATTATTCGAGGTCTGCTACAACGTAACGCACAGCTGGACACTCTTGGATTTTCCAAGATGTCCAAGTGTTAGACGAGTGTCAGCGACCCCACAGGCACAGGTGTCTCCCCAAGAGTCTCCATGACCTTCCACTTGCTCATTAACACCTTGACTCAATGAATTATTGATTTTCATTAATTTTTTGATCATTGGAAATTTTTTAAAAACCTCTCGCTGGATTATTCACGCAATTGCAAATCGTGATACGGGTAAAAGTCGATAGACCTTTGGTACGTCGTAGATGGGCTTTGGTACAGAGGTAAATGGTCTCTTGAGTAAATGGTATGGGGATGAGCTTGTGGAAGGAGGCGGTATACTCGCGTGAGTACACGCGAGTGCATCGTCCCACCGGATGCGCCGCAAGGGGAACCACCGAGTTGAAGGATCCATTTGCATGCTGCAAACCATTCACTGCATCTCCCGACAACTTACCCCCTTCAACCCCATCGTGCTCCTATTTTCTCTTTTTTTTTATTCATTTAACGTACCGGGAATGTGCAATGGGGATTCACCTCGCGTGCAACTATCGGTGCAATGGCTGGACTTTGGCTACCCGCGACAGGTACAACGTACCATTTCTCGTGTTGTTTATAATCCCTCGATGGTTTACAACGACTTGTTGCAGCGAGACTCGTTGGGATATGCTTTACTGATCCCTCGAATCAATAGCTTCAAGTCGTACATGAAACGACAACAGCAGAAAATCAATTGCAATTGAGAGTATTGGGGATTATATTGCTGACATTTTTTTTTGCAATCCAAGATATTAAATCAATTGAATTTTTTATTAGATGAATTTCAATTTAATTTCGATGGAAATAGTCGCTCAATTTCTCATGCAATCGAATTTTTAAGTAATCGTAATTGATATAATTATAAGATACGAAACGGGGGGAAAAAATTGATGGTAGGAATCCGTTATTCAACATTTCAGTTTTTTCCAGAATTTTATTACGCTTGACTGATAAAAAAATTGTAAATTTCCATACAAGGAATTTGACGATCAGAAGCAAAAAATGAGCGATTGAAGTTGGATGCCGTATTTGTTGAGAATGTTTAAAAATAAAAAAGTTAAAAAAACAACAATATAATTAAAAGAAAGAGTTAAATTCGCAAAAAATACTAGAATACTTCATTTTTTGGTGAAAAAAAAAAATGATTGAATCCTGGGAAAGTATTGCTTAAATGAAAATTGGAAATTACCAAAAAAATCCAAGAAATTGACGATTCGTTAAGAAAAATTCCCTATAAATTTATCGGTCTCTCATTTTTATGAAAAATTTCCATTTTTTTATCGGACCTTCAAGTGTAATTTTCCAACAAATATTATAGACTGACCCAATGAATTACGCCAATATTACATGATACCACGGAAGTGTAATATCCATGTGCAATGATAGATTAAATTGGTACAGTCAAACGATTGCCTAAAATTCCATCACGAATTTTCATAGAATTCGCCAACTATTACAGCGACTTCAACTTACGTGTAATTGCACAAGGGACTCCGGCGTATATGAGATTATATTTCACAGAGTGTATACACATGTGTTAATGGAGGCGGTGAAAGCTCAAACACCCACATACGTCGGGAATGGGCAAACAAAAGTGTTGGGTTTTAGTGCTGGTCTATGGGTGGATTGCAAATGATAGTAAAGGTACATGAGGTGGAGCAAGAAGCCGCACTTGTGTGCATATTGCATTCGCTGGTGAATAGAAAAACACGAGAGTCAGGCCAAGTAACTGTAAACATGTGGATAAGACTCACAGAGAAATTCATTTTTATCCCCCCACCGAGATCCAACGGTTATTCATCCTCCAATTATCGATTCCAGATGGATTTTTCATCTCAGGGCATTGAGTCTAGACAAGAACATGTCTATATAAATAATCATTTTATTATTTTAACTTCTTCTCATTGTTTATATCCATAATACACATTTTATATATTTTTATATTATAAATTTTTAGGGATAAATCATCATGGAAAATACTACGAATTTATTTAGAAAGTCAGTGAGACAAAATTCTAGAAAATTATTCATACAAAGAATTGCGCGTATTTTTCTGGTTTCTGAGATATTTTCAAACTGAAAAAATGACTATCATTTTGATTTACCGGTGAGATTTATTCGTCTCCTGAGTAAAGTATACTCGGTTATTTTTTTTTTTCATATCGAAAAGGCAGAAACGATCGGTCTTACACACACTGAGGATGCCAGCAACAAATCATCCCAGCACGTTCCTCACTTCTTATTTTCCCCACCATTTTGTTTTATGAATGGGTTTTATTCGTGTTTTTTCCTTCACACTGGGTACATCGAAGAGTCTCCCAGGGTGACTGTAACTCCAGCCCACACTAGCTGCCACGGCACCTCCAGCATTTTCCCCAGTGAAAAGTCCTTCATTATCCCCGGCTAAATGCGTCGTATCTCATATGAATATACCAGAGGTATATAATGCGCCACCAATTAGCCTAGCATGACAAGTTGGCCGTACTGACAATTTGTAGAAATTGAAGATGACGGTAATTCCCATTGACGGCTCGTGTGATGAATTCTCAATGAGAAATCACTCGCTGTATTTACTCCGCAATTATTATTCAATGCGAGTCAACCAATTTTTTTGTCACTTTATTTTTCAAGGACAATCTCATCATCTTTTTTGAGACTCATCGTTTGCGCAATGCACCTTAAATGGTTTGTTCTTAACCTCGGGAGGAACAAATTACAGATAAGTTGATCAAACATCCGACATTGCGACATTCACGGCAATCACGAAATTTATTTCGTTTATATTTATGATTGTTCAGGTTTTTTTTATTACCGGGATGTGTAGAAGATTGGGAAGAGACTTCCACGAAGTCCTCGACTAGTTTTTTTTTCCCAGGAGATGTTTTTCTCCTCGATCTCGCCCCTTTAATTGCAACATCTCCTGTCGACGACGATGATCGAAAAGTTTGGCAACAGCCCACTCGAAGAGGATTGACTAAAGCAGAGGCTCAATTCGGGGGGTTTGAACGACCCCAGCGGCATCGTAGTACTGCACACTGAAATTTGCCAATTCAAAATTTTCAAAAAAGTATCAGGAGAACAGGAGATCCGAGGAGGTATTCATTGAAATTTTAAAATTCGAATTTTACGAAAAAGTATCAGGATAACAGGAGATCGGAGGAGGTATTCATTGAAATTTTTAAATTCGAAATTTACGAAAAAGTATCAGGGGAACAGGAGATCCGAGGAGGTATTCACTGAAATTCAAAAATTCAAAATTTTCGAAAAAGTATCAGGATAACAGGAGATCCGAGGAGATATTCATTGAAATTTTTAAATTCAAAATTTTCCAAAAAGTATCACGGGAACAGGAGATCCGAGGAGGTATTCACTGAAATATTCAAATTCAAAATTTTCAAAATAGTATCAGGGGAGCATGAGAATCGAGGAGGTATTAACTGAAATTCAAAAATTCAAAATTTTCAAAAAAATATCGGGGGAGCATGAGAATCGAGAAGGTATTAACTGAAATTCAAAAATTCAAAAAAGTATCAGGAGAGCATGACAATTGAGGAAGTATTAACTGAAATTGAAATATTCAATGTTTTATTTGAAAAATTCAGCAATAATGGAAATTCCAGGAAAAAGTGGTGAGTTCTGAGTAGCCCACCTACCGCAGGTACTTAATAAAGACGAATTAACCTCAATGGAGTGTCTTTTATTTTTTTGCCCCTATGTAATCCTTAACCAAGTCCAATTAACCCCTAAACAAAAAATATCAGGAAAACATGAAAATTGAAGAGGTATTCACTGAAATTTTCAAATGTTCAAATTTCAATTTTTTTTTTTGACATTTTTTGGTACTTTTTTTGAAAATACTTTTAGAACATTGGTTTAGAACATTGGTAGGAAAAAACGAAATATCAACCATGTTGCTCAAGGGTAAAAAATGCTCAGCATGGCCCAAAGTTCAAGACCATGGT
>NW_011887775.1:683069-684599 GCF_000806365.1 Fopius arisanus | reverse complement strand
GAATATTGGTAGGAAAAAACGAAATATCAACCATGTCGCTCAAGGGTAAAAAATGCTCAGCATGGTCCAAAGTTCAAGACCATGGTTCAAAAAGTCGTTTTTTTTTTTCGACATTTTTTGGTCCTTTTTTTGAAAATACTTTTGGTTTAGAACATTGGTAGGAAAAAACGAAATATCAACCATGTCGCTCATGGGTAAAAAATGTTCAGCATGGCCCAAAGTTCAAGACCATGGTTCAAAAAGTCGTTTTTTTTTTTCGACATTTTTTGGTATTTTCAAATGCAAAATTTTCGAGAAAGTAACAGGAGAACAGGAGATCCAAAGAGGTAATCTCTGAAATTTTCAAATGCAAAATTTCCGAGAAAGTAACAGGAGAACAGGAGATCCAAAGAGGTATTCACTGAAATTTTCAAATGCAAAATTTTCGAGAAAGTATCAGGAGAACAGGAGATCGAAAGAGGTATTCACTGAAATATTCAAATTCAAAATTTTCAAAATAGTATCAGAGGAGCATGACAATTGAGGAGGTATTCACTGAAATTCAAAAATTCAAAATTTTCAAAAAAATATCGGGGGAGTATGAGAATCGAGCAGATATTAACTGAAATTCAAAAATTCAAAAAAGTATCAGGAGAGCATGACAATTGAGGAGGTATTAACTGAAATTGAAATATTCAATGTTTTATTTGAAAAATTCAGCAGTAATGTAAATTCCAGGAAAAAGTAGTGAGTTCTGAGTAGCCCACCTACCGCAGATACTTAATAAAGACGAATTAACCTTGATGGAGTGACTTTTATTATTTTTACCCCTATGTGATCCTTCACCAAGTCCAAGTAACCCTTAAACAAAAAATATCAAGAGAACATGAAAATCAAAGAAGTATTCGCTGAAATTGCCAAATTCAAAATTTTCGAAAAGGTATCAGGATAACAGGAGATCCGAGGAGGTATTCATTGAAATTTTCAAATTCAAAATTTTCGAAAAAGTATCAGAAGAACAGGAGATCCTAGGAGGTATTCATTGAAATTTTCAAATTCAAAATTTTCGAAAAAGTATCAGGAGAACAGGAGATCCTAGGAGGTATTCATTGAAATTTTCAAATTCAAAATTGTCAAAAAAGTAGCAGGAGGGCATGACAATTGAGGAGGTATCAACTGAAACTCAAAAATTCAAAATTTTCAAAAAAATATCAGGGGAGTATGAGAATCGAGGAGGTATTCACGGAAATTTGAAAATTCAAAATTTTCAAAAAAGTATCAGGGGAGCATGAGATCCTAGGAGGTATTCATTGAAATTTTCAAATTCAAAATTGTCAAAAAAATAGCAGGAGAGCATGACAATTGAGGAGGTATTAACTGAAACTCAAAAATCCAAAATTTTCAAAAAAGTAGCAGGGGAGCATGACAATTGAGGAGGTATTCACTGAAATTCAAAAATTCAAAATTTTCAAAAAAATATCAGGAGAGCATGAGAATGAAGGAGGTATTCACTGAAATTCAAAAATTCAAAATTTTCAAAAAAATATCAGG
>NW_011887775.1:551348-682110 GCF_000806365.1 Fopius arisanus | reverse complement strand
AATTTTCAAAAAAATATCAGGAGAGCATGAGAATCAAGGAGGTATTCACTGAAATTCAAAAATTCAAAATTTTCAAAAAAATATCAGGGGAGCATGAGAATCGAGGAGGTATTCACGGAAATTTGAAAATTTAAAATTTTCGAAAAAGTAACAGGAGAACATGACAATTGAGGAGGTATTCACTGAAATTTAAAAATTCAAAATTTTCAAAAAAATATCAGGGGAACATGAGAATCGAGTAGATATTGACGGAAAATTTTAAAATTCAAAATTTTTGAAAAAGTATCAGGAGAGCATGACTATTGAGGAGGTATTAACTGAAATTCAAAATTTTAAATTTCAGTTTATACGAATTTCGTAAAGCAGAAAATAATATTTACCCCCTCGACTAGTCCCTCTGACAGCTGGACTACTACTGAGGCACTGACTCGGCTCTGCCGTGCAGCACCCCCCATTGCTTGTGGCGCCCTCTCTCTTGGGGGGATGTACTACAATGCAAAGGGTGGGGCGCTCACACCCCCAGAACTGAGCCTCTATTTTAGTCAATCCTCTTTGATTTAAACGCTCGATGTACATTTTTTTTTCGTTGTTTTTCGTTATCAATCAAAATAAACACAAGCACAATGAAACCAACCCTTTTTATCACGCCACTCTAAGATTCACCGAACATGACAATGGAGGAGGTATTCACTGAAATTTGAAATTTTTAAAAAAGTATCAGGAGAACATGAAAATCGAGGAGGTATTCACTGCAATTGAAAAATTCGAAATTTTCAAAAATGTATCAGGGGAGCATGTGGCGTCTCTCTCTCTTTGGGTACAACACATTCATGTTTTGTCTATAAACATCTCAATAAGCACGAGGAATCACTAAGAGTTCATTAATATTTTAGTAAAAAAATAAAAACTCACCTGAAATGAATTAAAAACTTTTTTCCATTCGTTTCTCATTTGCCCGGTTCTCCCCTAAATCGTCCTGTAGTTTCTACCGAATATTTCTCACGGGTTGGCAAAAGTGTTTTCGAACATCTTCATCGGCGCAAATAGCCAGTACCAGTTGAAAAATGCCACGAACGTTGAGACGAGGAGACGATAATCATAGAATCGTCGGGGGTGCGCGCAACGTCTTGAAGACTGAAATGCGAGAGGGCCTAGGGCCCCTCGCACTCCCATGGAATTTATTAGCGATCGTACGCGCGAGATACACGGCACTCCGCAATAACACTTCTTCCAACAGGTTTCTCCTCGATAAAATCGTCGGTGTACTCTCCCTTTTTCCCCTTTTACCCCTCACTCGCCCTTTTTGCCCGGCAAACGCACCTGCAACCTCCGGTCTATTTTTCATCCAATGGAAAAATTGTTAATAGCCAGTTATTAGCAATTTCATTCTAGAAAGAAAAAAACAAAAAGTACAAATTCTAGAGAATCCGCTTCATAGGAATTTCCATTTTTTTTTCACGTGCAACGAGTTTTTTCTGAACTCACCGGTTATGTACCTCGCACGATAATTGTTTAATCATAGAGAGGGATGAACCAGCGCTGATGAGTCTTTTTAAATAAAAAAATTGCGAAATGAAAAAGCAAATTCGCTTGACTGTTACAGTGAGTTGTATGGAGACGTTTGAGATCTTGTGGAGGTACAACTTATGCGCGCGTCTCTACTGCCGCATCTTTGAAAGTGAAACGAGCCCTCGCGAGGCCCAACAGGCCCAAAGATCCTTTCGCTATCGCCTACCATCTATATTTTTTACCCCATTCAGAGAAATTAGAAATTAAAAGCGATATTTACACGATTAAAAAAAAATCAAAACCTCACCTCGTTTCCCTCGTTATTGTCACGGAAATGTGAAGATGCAGACCTTGAAATGAGGAAGTGGCACTCGGACATGACGACTCCATTAAAATTTTCTCATTCACCTGCCCCTGAAGATGATTTTCGTGCAGTTGAAGGTGATTGTGCGAATGAATTTCATGCACCGACGGATAAGTGGTGAAAGTGCTGGGGAATTTCCGAGAAATTTTTAAAATAACGAGTGAATAAAGGCAAATGATAATGACAATGTCGTACCTGTTGTCCGTCGTGACTGGAGATAAAGTGGAGAACAGTTTTAATCAGGTGACTCGATCGGGCCCAGTCCAGTGTCAGGGTCAACTCACGTGTTACACTGATCCCTCGAGGGCTTAATGACACGGTCAGTTCAATAGAGACATCAGAAATATCCCGCGTAAATTCACTCGACGATAACACGTGTTTGAACAGTCACAAGATTTCATTGGATAAGATAAAAATTCAAAACTCCCCCCTGGAGATTATTTCACGTGCTTCGGTTTTCTCGGGGTCCTTATTCATTTCGGAGGCATTATCGGGTGATGAAGTACCAGGTGCCAGTGGTCGGCATGGCATTCAAAAGATCCCCTGGGTGCTCGAGTGAGGATGAAAAAAAAAATTTGTAATCGCTGCCCGAGGTATATATTTATACACACGTTCAACTGAATTTTTTACCCATCGAGTTTACAGCTTAACCCTCGCTGGATATGCCAGTAGCCTTATTCCACCTTATTCCACCTTCTTCGTCGCTCTCACTATTTTATTTATCCACCCAGTAATTTATATCCCATCGGGATTGTTTGTAATTATAAAAATACAATTGACCAAATAGAATGAGTGGCCGGTGGGCCTTCCTCAAAATTTCCACCGGCAATAATTCCCCCTGAAATTAATTATCACTCTAACATGTTAAATTCTCCCATAGTCATTAAACAATTTATTAATGAAAAAATATTTTTTTTCAATGACGATACACCAGGGGAAAATTATCCTAGGATTTTTGGCGGAATAATAAAATCCGAGAAGGAATAAAAATGGCGATATCTTTGGTTTCTCATCTATCGATAATCGATGGAGGCAATGAGGCCCGAGTGAATTTAGTCGAATCCTCATTTATCTAATTGCAAATGGATTGAAATATATTCGTTAGCGTCTCAACTCGAGCCTATCTCCTTACTCAATGCAATAGGCATATAATATTTCCCACGTGCGTTGTGTATTCGCAGGTGAGAGGCGAAACTTCTCTATCGTATATCTCTCCGTAAACGATATATATGCAACCTGAATACGAACTGTATTTTCCTATATGTATATACCCCGACATTCGCCTTTTCTCGTGGTGCATTTCGATTGAGAGAAACCAAAAGATAATCCCTTTACGTCTTTACCATCCCATTTCCATTTTTCTCGAGTTCCCAGACGTGTGTAAGCCCTATCTCGAATATATCTCGAATATATCTCGATTCCCAATCACCATTCAATATCTACCATCCCCCGAGGTGCACCACATTGTTATAGTATAATAAATTTTACATTTTAAACCATCAGATACTTTCACCTTTATCGCGTCAATAATTATCCGATAGCCGATCAAAATTGATTATCAATACGGGAGATTAATAGTTGCCGATATTTCAACCGTGAAATTTATCGATCACTATCGAATTCTTCAATGCGATTGTCCCGATGACACGTCATCATCCCGGTTTTGATTAAAAAACAGAGCAAATGGTGGTTCAAGGATTTTTTGGTGATCATCACCGACCCTTAACCCTAAATCTCGGTGTATCAAAAGGTAATTGGCGGTTGTGGCTTGGGGAATATTTTTTTTTTTAATGAAGAAGCGACGAGCTATGAATCCACGTCAGATACGAAACAAAATCCGCCCATGCACTCCGGTTTACAACCGGGGCGTATATCGAGACTATAAAACATGCAAATACCGTGGAGTGATGCACCTCGGATTCACCGTGATTTTTATTTATTTATGTTTTTAAATACCTTCTTTATTTATCCTCTGATTTTAACGATTGGAGCGTCCGTCAGGGTTCACACGGTTGTAATCGTTGGAGTTGGTTCACTGGAGAATTTTGAAGGGCCTCTGGGTGGTCAGGATGATTAGCCAGTGGAAGTGTTGGCGATGGATGAGAGGCTACAAGTGGCCGACGCCTCTGATATTTCGTACACGGTTCGTTCGTCATGATTATCCCCGGCCCATCACTCCAAATTCCCAACGTCAAATTAATTCACTATTAATATTTCACCGAAATCAACATCACCTTGGCATCCTCCACATCCAATTCCACGGGTAATTAACACACAGCCACAATTTCAATCCAATTTATATCCATCGTCCTTTTGTTTTATGACGATCTATAATCCAGTTTGCGCTCTACCTCTTCCATGGCGGTCTAATTAAAGTCCGGTTTCCTCTTTTACTTGTTTCAGGTACGTTCACCGTCTTGAGATCCATAGCGTGTGTACACTGGCTGTATTCCCCGAGGGAGTCATCCAGAGGTAATCTATATCCCAGGTAGGGTAGATACTCCGTGGGAAAGCTGAGGATCATTTTGAATCACCGGAAACACGACGGGGTGTATCCGCCCTACCAGACACGTCTTTATCCACTGATTCATTTTTCACTCTCGTTATCCAGTCATGAACTATATCCAATTACAATTGCTTATTTTTTTCCTCTGACCTTGATACTCTACAACAATTAGCATGACTAATTTGATGCAAAAAATGCTGTGTCATGGGATTTGAAGAATTTTCCGCAATTTGAATTCTTGAGCGGTTAGAGGTGCTCGCGATAACGCCATTCGTCGACGACAATTAATTCGTTAATTAGAGAGTAGAAGACCGGGTGAGGGGGGAATGGGGGGTTTAAAAATACAGAGTAAGTGCATTGTTACAGAGTCGTGCAATGCCTTAAGAGTGAAAATTTCATGGCCTTGCGTTCACAGCTTGCGTCACATTTATCCACAGGAGACCCTCGCCATTTAGGTGTACATGGTGCTTGTGGTTTGTAACAAAATTATCTCATTAATTCGTTAGGTAACGAGGATGACCTCTCGAGATAATGAGAGTCTGTTGTGATTTTAGACTCGTGTTGATACAATTTTTCCCTTGGTGATTAACCTGGTCCACTTTGACTCATCTCTCACTTACTGTAATTTTGAATTAAACGAAATATTTGCATCGTGACTTCCTCCGTTGTTAACCCAAAATTATTTTTACCCTCTGGGATTTTAGTAGTGTGTCATCGATAATATTCCCACGGGGACAATGACTCCTCATTCTATTCATCGGACGGGATGGCATAAGAAATTCAACAAACTCCAGGTACTCCGGCCTCATGCACGTACACTGTGTTATTGCCGTGTAAACGACACAGAAATGCTTTCAATCCTTTCACTTTTTCCAGTATTGAATTTAACCGGTGATTGCGAGTGAGTTTGCGCCTCCTGATCATCTCTCAATACTGAATTATCACTTTGACTTTCGCACGACCCGGCATTAGCCACTTGGAAACGCATCAACTGCTTCCTGTCTCCATCCTGTCTTAATCCTGATCTTCATCCTGTTCTTTATCCGACCTGTAACCAATGGAAATCAACGCTGGAAATTATTTCTCACGGGTGAAAATCAATTCTTTGCTAAATCTATTCATGTGGGGCTTTCACCTGTTGATTTAAGAGCGGCCCATTCATTAATATCTCACTGGTGACACTTGGAACAGAGCCACCATGAAAAATACCCGTCCTCGGGTACTTTTTATTGAGGAAGTGGGGAAAATTTTTTAATGACAGGGGGGAGTACACGCGAGGGCAGTAAAACCCTTGTCAAGCCTCTCGCCCAGCTGGTGTTCGCAATATACCTCCCAGCACCGTCTCGAGTACACATTAACTTGAACCACTAGCCCCGCAATTATCCAGTCATTAACAAAGTTAAACAGGAAAATCCACTCATAAAGTAATAACAAAAAATTTGTCTAATCCCTATCGAGATAAATGCGATCTTCGCGAGGATTATTTCATTCCATAAACTATTGGGAATTTTTTTTTCCGTTCAACCTTTCAGCCAATATAATTGCACTGCAATTGCACTATTACACTGAATATTTTTTCAATATTTTGTTTCTTACGTGTATATACGAGTAAAAAAAAAAATTGTAATCGGAAAATTTTTCTTTTGAAAGAAAAAAAAATGGGGAAAGAAAATAATTTTATTTTTGAAAAAGTGAGAATAAATTTGAAATTACTCGATGCTGACAGGGTGATGGTGAATCGATGGCAACACCGATACTAGCCATAAATCCGTCAAAATAGGAATTTTTAATCTAAGGATAGGGCGTAATGCCAGTATATCCGCCATTTTAACCCACCCATTGCCAACTTGTGTATGTGGGATTTAGCATAAACGATCTGGACAGATGCATCTACGTGGATAGTAGCACCACGAGGGGTTACAAACTGTTGGAAAATATTGCTCAGCGGTAGGCATTGCCATCGGGGGTTATCGTGTAGAAGAGCCGATAAGAGCTTTTAGCTGCGTGGGCGGTACAAACAAGTACTTCGATACTCCGTGCGACAGTCACCAGTACTTTATTAACGTACTTTGTGTTGGTATGCACTTGTGGGAGTTAGTACGTGAGAGGACATACCTATCGGAATTAGATCGCCAACTGGTTTTTCCCGCCGACCAATAATTTGCCACGCGCAGAAGCGAAAAAGCGCCCTCAACCGTGCGCGTCTCGAATTACTGATAAATGGTGGTCAATGGGCGTCACTTATCGGCCCCCGAGCGATTATTATTATTTATTGAGCATATCCAGAACACTCTGGCCAAACTAGTGGGTGAAACACTTTGATTTATGCTGACAGATATTTTTTCAACTGGATGAAAAAATATGAAATTAATAATAATAATAATCTCCTCCCTGTAGCCTGGTGGCTCTTTCCATTTTAGCCCTTTCTACTCCCGTTACGAGCCACCAAGTACCGCGAAATAGTTTCCAATGTTTCAACAATTGGTCGTAACACTTGTATAATAACTCGGTTCGGCCCCCTGACTGGTTTGTGAGTATAAAATCGCCGGGTAATTTCATCCCCGTATTGCGAAGCCAAGAGCGCATACTGCACCTTCGGAGAATCATGAAATTTAAACTCTAAGTAGTTACCAAAGAGTTTTCAGGGCTATCCATAAAGCCCCAAAGGCACGTTCGCGCACATGTACCGAGGGGGTACATAGGGGTCCTTATGCGAGCATTATCCAGTTGTGGTCGTAAAAATTTTAGACTAGCTACCATGTCATGTATAAAGCATGAGTATCCCAGTGTAGGATGCATCTCCTCTTCATTCTACTCTCTCAAAAACCCCATTCACTCTCTCTCGGATAATCTGGGGTTGAGAAACGCGAGCTGTACACCATACACACATCCCACCAACCAAAACCCATCCTTCATATATATACACGCAATGAATAAATGTTAATGCGAAAGTAGACGGCCACCATAATAATTACTTTACGGCACTTGAGCCGGGCGCACTCGGTGTAATCACTTTAATAGCTGGCCATGTCATGCCCGTATACCGGAGTGAAGAATTCTTACGCGTTAACGGCCAGAGCCTTTTACGGGGCCACCCCACCTATTCTCAGTATCACCTATGTCCTCAGCCCTCAGTCCTCAGTCCTGGGACCATCAGGCCCCCCTTGATGCCACGATGCAACGATACCACGATTCCTGGGGGGTAACAACATCTAGGGATGCATCACAGTTTTCAAATACTCAGTTTAACGGCGCGTTAATTACCAGCATTGATCTCACTCCGTCCGAAAGAAGAAGAATAAAAGAAAAAAAGAAAAAAAAAAGAAAAAAAAAAGACAGAAATTGCTGCACGGCGAGCATCAAGAAACTCTCCCCCCAACCCCTCCCCTCGAAATTATCTAAATTTTTGTCATTGCATGGCAATCACTCTAAATGTCCATCGCATCACCAGTGAGTTATATCCTGGTGGAATAAAAAACGGATGGCATTATAAAATCGATGGACAAGGTGAGGAGCAGGTACAAGTCTAGCGGCAGTCCTTGAAGACTCCTCGAGCCATGGGGGCTCCAATTAAAATAAACGTACGTCCGTTTTCCTCTCGTCACTCTGTACACTGTAACGCGGTGAAGTTGTCGCTTCCCCGAGGATGGTTAGACCCCTAGTTAAACCGAGAATATCCCCGACGCGTTTCTTCACGTCTAATGTCGCCATATGTCGCATCCCAGGGATCAACGACTCCAAGTACAAACCAAATGAGTACTTTTTTTCAATCATGGAATTTCTCGGTAACAACAATATCGGCGCCACTTGTCTTCGCGTTTTTTAACACTTGATAATGTGAAAATAGTGGAGTGATTCTTCTTTTTCTGTGGCTGGAGGATAATACAATACGAGAGGGAAGATGGAGGACAATAAATATCCTGGAATCGCTTGGCAGGAGCCTCACGTTACAAACGTGTCCTTCGCGCCTCTTCTCAAATGCATCTTTTTACATCTGCGATGATAAAAAAAAAATCACACACTTTTGCCGATCATTCTGGGATAGGTGGAAACGCAGAAGCCTGCGGAGATCACCGTAAACCGCACAATGAAAATAAAACAGCGCCGTTAGGTACCCCATCATGGGCAATCCAATTTATTGGCGAATTCCACTGGAATTCATTTAATTCATTTATCCATCAAAAATTCCCCAGAAAAAAATTAATTATTAACCGAAAATATTTGACGATGACTCACTCATTTAAAAAACAACAGTGAAAACAATAAACAATAAACAATTAGTCATTGCATGAAAAAAAATCTGATTACGTTTTCAAAAATTTTGGAATTAATTATTAATGTTATGAGATTGTTATTATAAATTATGTCGCAGTCATGTTGCGTTTATGATATCGAATTGCTGATGAATAATTTTTTTGGAAAAAGTCTAGGGAAATTCTGACGGAATAAATGTCCGGGAATTTTTGAATATTTTGTCATGGCCTAATTCCGGCAATTTGAGACTTGCATTGAAAAAGATAAATGTTTGAAAAAAAAAGGCGCGACAATGGTGAAACAAACGGCGGAGAATCGCCTTTAGGCAATTTACGATCCACCAGAATAATTCTTAACTCACAATATATTTATTTTTCCCAACGAAACCGACGACACCACTTGCAAACACGAAGTGGAGGCACACGTATCCCCAGCAATGTTCGGGAATTCCAATCTTTTTGCGCTAAAACCGCATTTATTTATCCCTCACGCTGTACTTCACATTAATCTCACTGTAGATTCTTCCCACGAATTTACCACCGGCCATTGTCTCGGACCATTCGACTGCTTTCATAGATTCACGCTGGTTATATGGAAATTATGTAACGCTCATGTATCTTCTAAGTGCATATAATCCTCGGGGGAATACAGCGAAAGAGAGGAAGGCCTAAACGCTCGCCAAAGAATTACCCACCGAGGACTAAAAAAATCTTTAACTTCATTGTTGGATAATTTATCAATTTTTCACAAAAAAAATAATGCTTGAAGTATCGGTTCCCCGGTGAAAAATAAATTGTACTCGGAATAGTTTTTCCAAATTTTCAAAACATTTCTGGAAATTTTTCGGAGAATTTTTCTTTTGAAAGAAAAAAAATCGGGAAACAAAACAATTTTAGTTTTGGGAAATGTTTTGAAAAATTTTTCAAAAATTTGTTTTAGAAAACTTTTTTTATAATTTCCTATTTAAATTTTCGAAAAATTTTTCAAAGCCTTTCGTAAAAATAAAATTGTTTTGTTTTACAATTTTTTTGGTTTCATAAAAAAAAATTCTGAAAAGTTCTCCCAAAATTTTTTGAAAATTTTGAAAAAATATTTGGATAACAATTTTTTTTTACCGGGGGAATTGCGAGAGAAGTACTGGAGAAAGCGGTGCATTATCGGAGTCTGGATAAGTGCAGCATTGGATTTACGAATGTGAAGCCCTCAGTATTCCCTCCATTCCCTCATTCCTCTGGTGATTTTTTTCCCTCTCCTGAGTTGAATATACCCGTCTGTGATTGCCCAAGCGGAACTCGCCATAAATCAGGGAGAAGACGCTTCCCCTGGGCCAACAATCCTCGAGGAAATTGTTCTCCTCTCTTTATCATTTACCTCTTGTAAATTTTATACACCTGAATATTTCCCCACCGAAGTAAATCAAAATCCCCGCCAAAAAGAGTCCGCACTAGGTGAATTCTTCTGGTTATTTTTTCCGTGGAAATTTCAACGAGTAGAATTACACATTTCCTTTATCTCTCTCCGCCATTAGCAGATTCAAGGTGCATTGACCCTCCGCGACAATTGTCCAGGGGAGAATTAAAATGGGATGATCACCCTACGATAAATCCAGACTGAAATTTCGTTGTTGTCTGGAGTGCGTGGGACGGGCCAAATGGACTTGGATCCCTCTGGACCACTCCCTGGTTGTTCAATGCTGCAGCCTGTGAAAAAGTCCTGGTCGATTTGTCTTCCACGAGAACAAAGGACCCAAAACCCCATCGAATCATTCAATTTCATTAACGAAATTAATGCTCGGCACGTTGAACTTAGCGTGGGTGAGTAAGAACTGTTATTTAGAATTGTACACAGATATCAATTGTCCAGTCTCCAATCGTGATTCATTATAAATCACAGGACAGCTCTCAAATCTCCAGTATCACCAAAACAATTCTGGGAAGAGATATTGTTCAGCCAACCACTTGGAATTCGAATGAATAAATTATTCGTATTTTCATTCTTGTCGATATAATGCAAATATTTTGTACTCCTTTTGGAAATTGAATGATAAAAATTCGTTTACACAGCAGAGTTGGCCTTTTTTTTATTTTTCTTTTTGATGTTGACCCTTGGCACTTTTACACGATTCGTTGTACCAATGCATCATCTTGTCGCGTTGGGAGGTTCTCTACACCGTACCTCGGTGGAATACAATGGCTATCGATTCACATGAGGATACATTGGAATCCGTTTCGATTCATCCTGCAATGCCATTGGTACAGACGATTGAACCGACGTATCGGTAAGATCGATTGGACCATTGGCCTCGCATCCTCGGTGTTTAATTTTATTTTCCAATCTATCGTATCTCATTGCCCCCTTCTGCCCCCTTCTGCCCCCTCCTGCCTCCTCTCTCACCCACCCACCGTTGGGTTATCCTTGCCGATTTACGTAACTCGATCGGCTGCCACGTGGTCTCATTAGACCGCACGGCTATCCCTGCCGGAAGGGTTTTCTCGCGCGTAAATCGTTCGGGATTATTCACTCAACTATTTAGGTATTTTATATTTGATAATAATGTGAAAAATCGATATATCGAGCGCCGATTTTTAATATCAAAACGGAAGTCGAGGGAAATTTAAGAAAATTAATAAGTTATTAAATAATGGAACGATCGAAGTAGGTCGATGCGATTAATAATTGAGAGAAATGAAATAATTCATTATTTCTTCTTTAATTTATATTATTTAATTTGTTATTTGTTATTTTTTTTTGTTGGAGTATCCAGTTGGAGCGTTAGTTTACCCAAACGAGTGAAATCTCAGAGAAAAGTGAAAATCTCATGAATTAGAATTGATAATTGTTTTAAAAAATGGAAATAAAAATTGAATTGCAACTTAAAAAATCGGAATCACTGGGGAAAAATGGCGGAGCAACTAGTGGAGTAATTTCTTACATCCAATTTCTGTTGCAGCTTCCACTTTTTATTGGACTTCACTTCACTCTCGGATTACACTTCAAAACGTAATATTTACCCTCTCTCTCCGGTAATTTCTATTGGATATTTCTCCCGGTGTGGTGAACGGAGGGTAGTAAAAAAAAATAAGGAAAAAAGTTATGAGAATGAAAAAAAATTGCGCCTCGGGGCATTGCTATAGTGATTATAGGAAATTGCTCGAGCATTGACCGCGAATAACTGTCTCGGGGGAATGGCGAGCGGTATACGACCATGATCTTGATCCAGCATGGGCCTTGGAAGCCACTGGTTTGAATTCTCATGTTGCATTTCACCCGAATGCACCGATAATTCATCAAACCGATCGACGTAAACGTAAAAACTTTCACGGTTTGATATTCACATTTTTCCCCCGTGTCGCCGATTTTTTCCGATTTACGGTTACCGATTTTATCCCGCGAAATCGGGTGAACCATTGATATCGCGTTCCAACGATACGCGATAACTCTCGGCTGAGGGTATGATACCGTTATGGTAGACTCGTCGACCCAGAAGAGGTACGACATGCGCGCTAGCCGGTTTTCCGTATCGACGAGAAAATAAAAAGACCTGTTGGCCGATTGGAGGTCTTTCTTGATTAAATGACTCGTCACTGATCCCCGGAGTCACCAAAAATACTGGGATAAATCCCAGGAGTCATTGAATAAAAATCAAGGGCACCGATCGTCGATACCGGTCGGCCATTGTTATTGTAATTGTCCCGATAGGATCTGGTGGGAGGGAGAGGATCGTATTACGTCCTGGGGGAGTCAATGATCCTGATCACAAGCGCCTGCTCACCTTCAATCCCATCCCTTTACTCGGTCATTTATCCGATTATTGCCGGTCAGTCAGAAAATTCACGTGCGAATTTTCCACTTGAATAGATTAAAGATATCCGCGCGTGCCGGGATGACCCAACTTATTCCAACCGATTTATTCAAGATCCTTTGAGGAAGCGATCGTTAATCCCTATTGTCTTCATTCCACCTGGAATTAGCATCACCAGGAGTTGCGTAACTGAACGATCGGTTACGTTGATGAGGCGTTGACGATGGAAACATGTCATGACGAATCAGATGCCAATGTTCGATAGTAAAAATCGCAAAATGCTTTCTCGTTGGGCCTGAGGGTTTGACCACTTTGTATTTTTCCCTTCTCGAGTTTGAGATTTCTTATCTATCCAACGAGCTGGAAAAATACCGGTTTTTCCTTTGTCGTTAGTGTTGGATACTCTCAGCATAAATATCGTGGATCGCGTTACATAATTATCGTCGGGAGTTATAGGCACTTGGTGACCGGAGTGTCCTCTAGAATCACCAGAGTACACACCGGAAACGGATGTACGCTCCACGAAAGACGACGCAGATATGTACAACCGATCGCGTGATTGTTCATCAGCCTGTACCAACTGTTCTTTCACATTTTAAACAAAGGAATGTTAATAATCATTGGTTAAATGTTGGCTGACCCATGGGGGGGATGTTGAGTCCAATTATCATCGGAAATTCAAGTCCTTATTCACCTCTCCACAAATGAATTCCATCTGCTAGCACTATCTCTCCAAATATTCTTCTCCTCTTCTACTTGCTGAAGAAAGAGTTCGTACGAATGATAATAGAAGTCGACAGGACAAAAGGGAGAGGAGAATCTAATTCGTGAATCTAGTCTTCTGAGAATCTTTTCTTTTTCTCGGAGAATTGCAAGGATAGCCAGGACCGGCTGTGTGAGCGTCTCCATGGGTCTTCAGGGTTATCTTCTCGACGTGACCGCACAAAGAATCATAATATTTCACGCGCCAACCAACTCCTTTTCAGGTTGGAGACTATTTTGTGGGGCTCAATATAAATTCAACAAATTTCGAGGGACTATATACGAGCAGCTAAATGACTACTTAGGAGTCGGGTTTTTTTTTCCCTTTTTTTGAGGACAAATTTTAAACAAACAACATCAACTGGGTGTTTTGGTGGAGAGGTTGTCCACGTGGAGATGAATATTCAAGAAAAAGGATGGAATTATTCACGCAAGCAAATGACGAATCATTCTCCTATTGTTTAATTGGGAAATTGATGTCTCGTCATTTTTTACGATTCAATTTCTAAATGTTTCACGATTTTCCAATGCCATGTCGATGGAAAAATAGAGAATCCCCAGAATATTCGATAAATCAAATGATTCATCCCCGAAGAATAATGAAAAATTCCATTTTTACCTGAAACTTCAAAGATAATTCCAACCCTGTAAGTCGTCAGACAACTACAATTGTTGCAGTGAAATTAAATAACAGATCGCGAAATTCTCCTGCCGATTCCACCGATTCCACCGATTCCACCGATTCCTCTCCCACCCTCAATCGATCCCTTTCCGACAACTCCCCCAATTTTTCCGTTCTCCCAACTGCACGGGGATAAATAGAAAGGGAAATCTCGATACCGGATCTCAACGTGTAAAAAACAACATGGCCTATCCCTATGGTGGCCATCCCAAGCACACATCCACATAATACACGTGTCTCTGGGTTATCGTTGCGGCGTGACCGCATAAAGAGCCGTAATATTTTATGCGAACACGTGTATGAGTAAGGTCAGTGTCGCTCCCGTTCTCGTTATAGGAGTGGACTAAAAAAAGAAATGAAAAGAAAAAAAGAAATAGACTCATATAAAGTGTCTTGAAGCCAGGACAATGAAATGACCATGAGCTGAGGTCCTGAAGAATGACATGACCATGTGTCATCCAGTGAGATAAACATTCCATCTGGTACACGCTTGAATTACATATTTGCATTTAGCATAAGGGCTGACTAATGATTGATGATGCTGATAGACAGAAGTGGTGAATCACTGGTTTTCCGAGTTGAAGTCAAACGAGAGCGTCAGAATAATGTCCCCCAATGTCGACATGTTTATATTCGCCATTATTCCAACAAAACAACACTTATCCCCTATCCACCTAGACTACGACATGAATGTTTATGCTGGTGCATAGAAAGCCGAGTTAAACGCGTATTTACGGTTAGAGGGAGAGTGGACAGGCGATAGGTCCTCTATCTTGTGCGTTCCAACATCTAAAAAGAAAAGCCTCAAAGAGGAAGCCACCAGCTAGGGAGCGGCTTTTGGTATTCATTATACTTACATCACGAAAGCCACTTGGGTGAAACGCTCCTCGGTAGTACTTTGTCCGTCGTTAAGTGGCTAAAGTGAGGCTTCTCCATAGGTGGCCAATAGAGGATGAAAATTCAACGGTCATTTATGCAGGTCAACGATGTTATCTCCATTGGTGTATTGGTACATTGCTGCATTGGTGAATCCTCAAGAGGTTTGAGTTGATTTTCGTCGAGTGGGATCATAAAATTTTCGATATATTGAACAGCTGGAACAACAGCTTCATTCTCACAACCCGGGGAGACATCAGGGAGCGAGGATGGACACCATTTTACATGCTTCAGGATGATTTATCACAACCGTTCAGCAGGTTCACTTGGAATATTCACAAGTGTGTGTATTTCATGATGCATGTCAAATGGTAGGGCCACGAGAACAACTCGTGTGTACGTACATCATCTTCCCTCTCCCTTTCGAATGTTCAGGGAATGTGGAATGTATATTTTACGATTGAGTGGGTGTAAGTACCATCTCGGAGGCTGGAGAGCTGAGGATGGGGCAGGAGGTGGCATACAGTCTCGTTGTTATGGTGGCCAGTGCATATTCAAGACAAACGCGAGAAAATGTCGCTGGTAATGGCTCAACGGGTGGCCATTATCTTCCGTTTTCAAACCAGTAGCTGACGAATTTCTCCAATTTCTTCCTGGAGTCCGGTGGTCGTTGTCCTGGTGCCTCCGAATTCTGACTGATGATCTAGACTAGATGAGGCGTTTTTATTTTCCATTCGTGATGCTTGGGTTTCTGTTACCACAGCATTTGTCATTATCAGACTCGAATAGCGGTACATCAGATGACCTCATGCTCATTGTCAAGCCGCTTTGATCAGGTGCCGGGAATCGTGACAATAAATCATGATTTTTCACTGTCCAAACAAATTTTCATCTGATCTTTATCTCCCACGGTAAATGATGATTGTCGATGCTGGCGATTAGGCTGACGATCAATGCCAGATCGTTCGAAAAGAAAAATCAATTCGATTAATTTGAATAATGTAGATTACCCAGGAAATAGTGAGAAACGTCAGGACGGGATTCTGTTTATACCCGACCACAAGTCGGGATCAGGTCAAATGACCAATAAAACCGTCGGATGAAACTCCACCTAGAGTTCATATAATGAAGAGATACCGCACATTGGTTCGTGAACCTTGTGACCTTGAGACGGTAAATTACAAGTGCCCTTTAACCTTGCGATGGCGCCGTCAACATTGCAAGAATATTCCGATAGAATTGGACAAGAGAAACATGACCGTTAGAACCATTGTAAATGCACTTTGAATCACGGAATCGTGACGTGAGTCAACGATAATTTTTTTTTTTTTTAATCCGTCTATCGTGATATTTTTCCGGTATTTTGAAACGATACAACTGGGATCGGTTGATCATGCGAGACGAGATTGTACCACTTAAATGGTGCAGAAAACCGTTGTATTGACTCTTAAAAAAAAAAGATGTGGAACAAGTTTTTCCAGTGAACCGCTACTCACTGGTATTTTTAAATGATACATTTTCTGTTTTGATTGCAGATGGAATTGGTGACCACAAACAAGGTAGGATGGCCCTTCATGCCGAGCCTCTAGCCAGTAAAGAAAAACGAGAGCAAGCCCTACGTCACAGTCTTGCAGCTAGAAGACGTCAAATTCTTGCATCAAGATCTATCGGCGCTAAAACTCAAAAACCCGTTGTCAATGGATCGAAGGATTCCCTGGACATGCTGGAGGCGCAGGAGACACGACACGGTGTTTTCGTCACAGTACCAATGGGAGATCAGATAGCAGAAATAGTGGAGGACGATGAGGACATGGAGATAACACCGTCTACAATGCAAATTATCGAGGCACCTTCAAAACCCATTGAAAGCACATCGACGCTTGTTCCAGAGTTGAATAACACTGTGGTGTCTAAAAAAGATATTAATGGACCGAGAAACTCATCGATATCTTCGAGAATCCAGAAGAGTACGGATGACGTTTCAAGGAGGAAAAATACTGTAGTTATGCCAGAATCTCTTTACAATCACTTCAGACCGGTAGAAAGTAATATACCGGTGGAGGACATGACGCAGTTCCTGTATTTTGGACAAAAAATTCATCCCGAGAATACAACGAGTAATAATTCAGTGGAAGTTACGTCAGCCTCACCTACGTCGACCAACTCTCGACGTAGATTCAATCCCAAAAGATTCACAACAACACTGAGCACAGTACCAAAGCTCGAAGTGATTATGAACGAGGAAATGGACATTGCGTCGGAAAAATCAATAATCGAGAGGAATAAAATTTTGAAGATGAAGAATGTATACCGTAATAATGGTATTTACTCCAGAAAACCACCGGTGAGACCATCAGATCCGACAATAGTCACGAATGTAATTTTAACGAATAGGAATGCGAGCGATACAGATGTGGACTCGTCCGCTCACGCGAACCACCTGGTGATTACCGATCAGGGAAAAGGAAGTTCGACCCACTGGGCCAACAACACACAACATTCAACCCAGATTCCATGGGTGGAACACCAGGACAACGGTACCGAGAGTGAAATGACTGGTTCTGACATAATAACCACGATATATCCCGGAGAATTAATGGATGATTACCAGAATGACGAGCCAGTGAAGAGTGAGGATAAATTTGGTAGAAGTAAGAAGAGCGAAATATCCCGAATGGATGATGAAATCGAGGATATTACCACGAGAGCACCTAATTACGGTGAAAAAACAAGTACCGAGTTGAATTCCGTAATGTCAACATCGGAGCCAGATGAGCTGCGTCGTCTAACGAGACTGTCAACGTGGCTGTCAGTTGATCAGGTGACAACTGAATTAGCATCGACAGTTCGGCCGGGGTTCAATGACCCTACGAATATACCGACGACAAATTCCCATCAGCACTCATCCCTGAGAATAGTAGTAACGGAGCCAATGGATAATTCTCGAATTTACGAGAGAATGAGTTTAGTTAATTCATCGATTCCACCACAGGTTACACCCCCAACCCCATTAACGAGAGCACTGGACAATTCAACGGTTTTAATCGCAACAGAACCACCTGTTGCTTCAGTTCAACAGATGCATCCGTACACGTACACTATAACAAATGTAACTCGTCTATTGCGCAACTACACTGGACCTGGGCCAAGTGAGAAGACAACAGCAGTGACAACAGTGATATCGGAAGGAGAAAAGGAAAAGAAAAAAGGGGACGATGATGATGGAGCTGGACTCCTTCCTCCACTTTCTGGCGTAGTAGGTATAGAGGCGGCGCGCGCGTCCGTTGGTGCCAGTGGTGATCCGACCGCGGTTCAAACCACAACGCCAGTGGATGAACGCACTAGAAAAGTGCCACAACATCGAAATACATCGGAGAATAATCAAATGAGCTCAACCGTAATCAATTCAACAACTGAAATAATATCAACAACACGTGATATTGATTTGAATGGTGCGACTGTGCGGTGGAATTACACATCGAGAGGTGATAATGAAAGGGAGAGCAGTGGTGATAGGAGATTTATGAGAAAGTCAGCTAGTGCTGTGTTGAATCAACGCATCAGTGACGATAGAGATTTCAAGAGGAGACGTGGTGATACAGGGACAAGGAGAATCAAGGGTTTGAAGAGTGAGGAGAGATATACTGGGTACAGGTCAATGGACAATAAAACAACGAGTGACCATGAGGTGAGTTTGCATAACAAACAAGTGAATATTGACGCGATGGGGGAACATGTTGAAGACCAGACGACCCTGTCGTCGTTTACAAACGTCGATGTGCCACCGGAGAGTCTCAATGATAAAAGTGATGAAAACATCAGGGATAATGACAGATTGCTCGTTACTACTATTTCGAGTGAACCTGGGGATAGATTAAACGGTACGATGGAGACCTCGACAGAGAGCACGATAGAAGCCTCGACATTGGGGTCTATTGGTGGAACAATGAGAGGTCCATCGACAACTGCTAAACCTTCGGTTTTTCCGGTAACACCGGTGATTCTCAATGGATTGAATAAGGTCACCAGGGATGAGCCGGAGGAGGTGCTCATTGATTCAGACAGTCGAAAAAATCCGGAGAAACCCTTCGGCATCGACAAAGAGCTTGATCCATCCGAAATCCAGAAGATGTACCGAGCCCAGACCACCTTGAAGCCTGAATCAGCCATGACGACACTACCCCCTCAAGTTACGAGGCCCAACAACTCGACGACCTCTGCCCCCAAAATGGTAACGTCCAAGCAAGGCGAGAGATCACCAGAAGTCAGAGGGAGAAATCTCTCCGATAAAACCAAGGATAAAGACGATGTACTTCCCATAATGCAACTCTACAACAACTCAAATATCTTGAACGACACGATGAAGAACTCAGTGACACTGAAAATTCCAGCAGACCATCCACCCACGATAACGATTCAACAACCCCAAACGACATCTACACCCACAACGGAGGCTGCCACAATGAAAACAACTGAGGACATTTCCAAGGATGGCAGACCTGGAAGTGCACAACGAGTGAATAAAAATCGACAAGAGATGAACCGGGAAGTGCTGGAGACTGGAAAATGGATGAATGGATCGATTTCCATGAATAAAACACGAGCGAGACCGATGTATTATAATCCAGGACCACCAGAATATAGTGGATATCATCCAGAATTGAATACGAGTTATTTTGAATCTGGTATGATTGCGGAGAGCCCGAGGGATCCATTCAATGCCAGTGAAGTAATAACGAAGAGGCACGACGGTGATACCCTGGCCACCCAGGAGACTGTTGCAGTTGTTAGTTATATCCTAGCCACATTAGTTGTCTTTCCAATAGCTGTTGGTGTTGGGCTCATCCTCAGAAGACTGATCATTAGAAATCGAAAGGTAAGCCATCAGTGTTCATTATCAGAGTTATATTTGATATACCCTTTTTGCTGGGACAATCCCGTGAATTATGACACTGGCGTGGATAACGAGCGGTCTCGGAGTCGAGCAAGCGTGTCGTAAAATTCCTTGACTCGATTTCCTCTTTTTTTTTCATTTTTTTTCTTTTCTACCGCGACGCTTTTTTGACTGATGTGTAGGTGTAGCTATGCCATTGAAATATTGAAGATGGAAAAAATATATCTCGGTAAATTCTGAGACATGCGATTGTAAATTCACTCGACGGATAAGATCGTAATGACAGAGTTGCTGATGCGCTTTGACCCACGTGTGTGGTTGAATCCTCTTCCTCGGTTGATTGTCGGTGATTAAAATCTCAATGTAAAGACGGCAAATTTGTCCTGCGATTGAGGCCAGTGATTGCTTTAAACGTGTCATCCTTGTACCTGATTTCTCCCCTGCAATTTTTGGATGCAGTGGGATATCAAAGGCATTAATAATCAATTTCATGTGAATACGGAAGATGAGGCGCGTTGATTTCCTTGAGGTGAATTGATGAATAAATTAGTACCGTCAAAAATCAATTGGAATTACCGAATGGCCTTGCCGATGACGAGGTCGTACATCCTCGTGAACACAATAAATATTATCTCTCTCTGCACTTATGGTGTGGGTCTGGGGATAATAACACAATTAACGTTAATGACTATCCAGGATTAGACACGATGATATGATATCCAATGGAGAATGCGGGCTAATAATGACTATCAGTTTCCATATCGATGTCACTTGCATTAATCTTGAAGAACGAGACAGCGAGAAATTTTAATAACAATCGAAGCTTTGTCTATTTCGAGAGGAGGCCAAGGATCGAGGCCGAATAAGTGATAATACTCATTTTCCATATTAGAACTTCACCGAGAAGTTTTTCGATTTAAATATTCACGCTGGTTTTAAAAATCCAAGGTCTTGGGTTTACTCGATGCTCGATACAATTTACAACGGTTGAGAGATTAAATTTTTATCTCACTTCGGGTATTGCCTATTGATCGTTCGTTCTCCATTCGTTGCGAACAGTGAAATATAATTTATGCCCACGTTCACTCTTTACGATCGAAATTCGTTCCATCGGCCCCTATTTTGCTGTTAACAAAGCCGTGGGTTGTTAAAAAAAAAGATTAAATGAAGCCCTTGATTTTTCCCTTTGTTTCCACGGGATTTTCAATGTCCTCTGGTGATCCACGCGATTTTTTTTTAGTATCCATAGCCTCTGGGGTAACCACAACTTCGAGATGACCAAACGAGATTATTTCCACCGATGAATCCAATGTTTCGTGAACAATCAAGTTAACACACCGTGAAAATGAGAAATTGGCGGTATCATGGGCCTCTGGTGTCCCCGAGGGCTTTTAAAAAAATTAATGGCATCACCGATGCCCTCGTACATTGCCGACGTAATTGTTTATCACCTGGACGTATTGGTAGACAAATTTATCTCACACCAGAGAAGACGCGCAGTTCCTCTCATTCGACATTCTCAAGGATATCCATGAGTCTCACCGTGGAGGCACTCGAATAACGTGTTTTTTTTTTTTTCAATTCCCCTACCCAATTTAAAAGAAAAAATTGTCTTGATCATGAGCCAATCGGGAAATCGTAATTAACTGGCGCCGAACATCACGAGATTTATGGAACCGATCATCAGATAATTTCTGCAGACAATTGCATTGTAATTGTCTGGCATATTGACGTGCAATTGACACTCGGTTGTTTGAAAAATATAAACAAGGCACAATGGTCATTTCAATTGTACTGAGATTAAATGCAGAAGAGGTCTGACGTTTTGTTTGCTTATGCAGGTGCTGGAGGAGTCGGACACGTCATCTGAGATAAGCTGCAGAAAAGACGCCCTGAATCTCGAGAATGGGGATTTCAAGACATCGATTGAAAAAGCGATAACGAAATTACCGAGGATACAGCATCTGGTGAGCAAGAATGAGCTCGAGAAAAATTTGATGAATTACCACATTCATCAGCATGATTAAAATTCCTCACGTGGTTTATTCATTAATTTTTATATCTAACTCTTATCTGATCAGTGTCACGAGGGAGAAAAACCACTGCCTCCATCATCGCTGGAGTCCCGGTGGGAGTTTCCACGTGACAAATTGAGACTCCAGACGGTGCTGGGCCAGGGTAATTTCGGCCAGGTATGGAAAGCCGAGGCTGATGATTTAACTGGTCATCAGGGTACAACCCGACTCGTTGCTGTTAAAACCGTCAAGGAAGGGGCATCAGCCAGAGAGAAGGAGGACTTAGTCAGAGAATTGGAGATAATGCAGCAGCTCGGTAATCATCCCAATGTCGTTACATTACTGGGCTGCTGCACTGAAGAAGGTGAGATTTTCTCATAATTTTCTGTTGCTCATTGTTGAGTGATTGACAATGTAATTGGCAAGTTTCATCATTGAACAGTCAATATTCAAGATAGAATTGACACGATCTACGAAACGTGAGAAATAACGTACGAGATTCAATTCAATAATTACTTCTTAGAAAAACCAATTACATTATTGCAACAATTGTTGCCACTCAGCGCCACTCGATTTTATTTCTATTCAAGAGTCAACCGTGAAATTTATTGCCCGGACGAACTTGCCACTGGTTTCAGGGTGAGACGAGATTTTTTTTTCTTTTAGATGAAAAAAAAATGATGAAAAATAAAAGTAATATTGCGATGAGACAGGGAAAAAGATGCTCCCTGTTGGCTTGGGGAAGACACGAGACGGATCATTACCTCTTTTCTGCTTGCGCATATCCACGAATAAATTTACATACGTACTTGGGTTGTAACGTCTCGTGAGATTCACAAACGCTTCGCTCTATAGCACAATACCGCCATTAAGTCCGCGTGCAAAGTTTCTTCTCGCGTGATCGCACCTTCCTCTCGCCCTTCCTTAGTCCTCGGTACCTGCGGAGGTGATAGACAGAAATTATCATTTGTTTCATTCCTTTTCAATTTTCCACGCGATAATATTCACGGCCGCATGTCACGATCAATTATTTACCCGTATTCAAGTTTTGTTATTAGTTAATTTACATTTTTGCTAATGCGAGGGGCATAACAATGAATATTCACACTGGTGTTACGGCATTCGTGAAAATTTCTTGATGTTTCAGGTATTTGAATTTTCAATTAGGAGAGTTTCAAGGCAATTTTGATTAAAAATTTTCGGAGAATTCACCAGAGGTCTTGAACATTCATGATCATTGAGTTCTTTATCCCGAGGAAAAAAAATTGTAATCGGAATATTTTTTACAAATTTTCCAAAAATTTCGGGAAAATTTTTCAGATTTTTTTTTTTGGAACAAAAAAAATCGGGAAACAAAACAATTTTATTTTTGGGAAATTTTTTGAAAATTTGGAAAGATCATGATGATTACAATTTTTTTTTTCACCCGAGATGTTAAATGGTAATTGATTGTTTCAATTAAAGATCGAATTGTCAAGATTTTTTATTTTATCGAATAAATTTTTCAAACCACCAGTCCACTGTTAAATTATTACTGTAAAGTAAATTTATTAGTTTTAAATTGATTTATGAATTTTCAGATATTATTTTAACAGCGTAATTAATCTGGCCTGTGTTTGCACGCCTGGTGAGCGATAAAAATTGATATTAAATCCGCGGTGATGCGCAATTTAACTCGCGAGGGTTAACAGAACTCGCATAAAAATGATATAGAGGGAATACGCGTTGCCCGTGCCGCCCACTTAGACGAAAAATTAACAGGGGACCGGATCCTACTTTTAAATCTTATTGGACACTGCCAGTGCCGAGGGTGCGCCCTCCACCTCAGGGCAACATTGTGGGGTTGCGTCCAGCAAACGTGTAATTTTTTCTCCACCATATAGTATACAACACAATAGCCCATCTCCGACATCTTGCACAAGAAAGTTCATGGCAATATTTATGGCTCCTAAGCATTCCTCAGTTACATATATACACGGCTTGAAAAAAAAGGGATGATAAATTCTTTACGGCAACTGAAAATATTCACTTCTTCAGGACTTGAAATAAGAAATAATTTTTTTTTTCATGACGAATTTAGACGGTCGACTGAAAAATGCCTCTTGAAATTGTTTTTTTCATAGCTATCCTGAGGAATACATCGGCTTTATCAGGAGCCGCTGGAGAATTGATAGTCTCTTGTGGCTTAAAAATAACTCGCCTCATAAAGCTTTATAACTCATCAACACCATAACTGATAAAAGCGTTCTCGAAACCACCATCGTATTAACAAGTGAAAATAAAAATAATTTCCACTTAGCAGATTGTCCGGTCAAGGTTACCATTACAATTTTTCCGTTGTAAATATTTAGCAAATGGCAGTAGCTACTCGAAAATGGCTTAAGTTTATTGGCAATTGAATGCATCGAGTTCTCAAGGTGAAATTGTCGGTATTACGCGGTAATTCTGGTACATCTCTTTGAGGGCTTAGGATTAAGTCGCCGCTAGCATCATGCATATCAATTTTATCACATTTCACGGAGCTTACCAGTCTTGTATTGAAAAACAAAAAAAAAAAATCATAATCATTCGCGCATGCAGCGTCAGCTGAATGTCAACAGTAAATCCATTATGTTTCTCAATAATATTTGTTCTACTTTATTGCTGGTGTTGCACGTGGTGCAGCGGAATTTTATAATTCAAAATGTAAACCGATAAGGCACAATGCACGTTGAGTTGACGAATTGCATTGGCATCATTGGTTGGACAACGATTACCCGCAGCCCGCATTCGTGCTCTATCACAATCATAAGCTTCTGCACTTCACCGGTTTAACGATTTTTCATATTATCCTGTTAATATTTTCCTGTTTTCCTGGTACCAGCACTAATAGGAAAAACGTGTTTCCAATGAATTCCTCACTATGCGACGTAATGATAAATATTATTTATCGTCTTGAAATACTTGCAGAGCCGCACTACTTGATTCTGGAGTACGTAATGTACGGAAAATTGCTAGCCTACCTGAGGGATCACCGAACAAGACAGGACTTTTACAATTTTAGTGAGGACTCGGCAGCCCTCACATCCAGAGACCTAACAGTCTTCGGATATTGCGTTGCCAGAGGAATGGAATATCTCGCCTCGAAAAAGGTACAATTGATTAAACTAATTTAATCATTAATTTAATTCAGAAATGAAGAACTGTCAGAAGATTGACAAGTTGGAATGAAAAAGAGCACCGGTTCTAACCCGAGATATTCGATCTCAAATATGTGGAGAAGATATGAGTCGAAATAAAAAATCTCGAAGGAGAGACGATAAAGATGTGTAAAAAATACACGTTGGGGGGAATTAAACCCAGTGGCCGACTCCTGTACTTTGATCCTCACTCGAAAATGTGTGTCGACTTGGTGCATCGACATCAAGGTCGACCAAGCAATAATCAACCGAGCGATGACGATAAATACAAATGAGTCTATCAAAAACGCCACTTTATCTCGTTATCATCCTTACGGTTTATTATTGTTTACCCCACCAATTCACCACAAGAGCTCATTAAGACACGTCCTACACGCCCCATTCAGCAAAAAGTCCTAGAGAAAATGGAAAATTTATGCTAATAGTCTTACACGCGCTTCGAACCTGTCCCCTCGACACTAGAATCCACTGAGAAATGAAAAGATAAACCTGAAAAGTGAATCGTTTCACCACTCGATCAGATGTGGACAAAGAGAGGGGAATAACGATTCACTTTAATTGGATGAAACGAACATTCACATTTATGGATATCTGTAATTGGACGATCCAGGAATGTTGTATCCTAGTAGTCGATAGCTCGAGCCATTTATTTTTGAAATTTTCACCATTTTCATCCATCTAGGAATTTTTATTACATCATACGGATAAATTCAATGGAAGATTCAATCCGTGTGGGTAATAATCATTGAATTTACAGTGAAAACTATTAAATATCGTCACCAAGTCATGGACAACGGTATAAATTAACCGACAAGTGAATATAGAATCGTTAAAGACATGGAAAAATAAATAAAAGAAGTATTTAACGGCCCAATAATTTTTGTCAGAGCCATCGACACATCCCATAATCACCTCTTCCTCATCAGTTTTTCCTACACCTTTTTGTTTATTTTTCCATGCTGCCCCCAGTGTACAGTCAATTTACCAGACGACTAGGAAGATGTTCGTTAATCGTGCTGCATCTGCCAGAGGCAGCTGTGGATGCAAATTAGCATACAATGCCGCCCTCGCATCGAAAAAAAAAGGAGAAAACGAAAGAAAAAGAAATAAAGAAAACAGAAAAACGACATAAAAGATAGAATTTCGTCGTCGTGGGTTGCATAAGAGGCATCAAAAATTCACGTGCAATTTTTCCTAGAGTGCAAAGACCCGGTTACTTAATTATTACTAAAACCAAGGAAATACTCCGGTCTGGCCGGTATTTAAGATAATTACGGGGCTCGTCCTTCAAGCGCTATTACAACTCCAACGAATATGGAAGTCTTCTCCACCAGTACTTCCGCTTGACACTTAAAAATAACTTTATGATCGAATAACTCTGAAATGAACTGTTCCAGATTATTCACCGGGATCTGGCAGCTCGGAATGTCCTGGTGGATCACAACAAACTTTGTAAAATCGCTGACTTTGGCATGTCAAGGTTTGCCAATAAGGATGGCGAGTGCATCGAGACAAGACATGGTAGAAATGCCCTGCCAATCAGATGGATGGCACCGGAGTCTCTCATCTATTCCCTATTCACAACCAAGACAGATGTATGGAGTTTTGGTATTCTCATGTGGGAGATCGTAACTCTAGGTAAAAACAATAAATCAGTGGTGGTTAATCCAGGAAGTGTTGCTATCAATGCTGAGCATGTTATTCCATGATAATACTCGTGTTATTTCTCGCCTTACGTTTCGCTCTTAGTTCACATTTGAAAAATGATAAAATAAGTAACGGTGATGGCTTTACTGCAGGTTCCACGCCGTACCCGGACATGGCAGCACGGGAGGTCATGCGGAACGTACAGAATGGCTATAGACTCCAGAGGCCCTCGCATTGCCGCAGTGAGCTCTTCAGGGTGATTGCCAGGTGCTGGCACGCCGATCCTGATCGTAGACCTGAGTTTCAAACACTCAGGAGGGATCTTGCACAGTTGTTGGAGGACAATATGAACGGTCACTATGTCGATCTCGAGAGTTTTGCCTCTGAATGCGCTGATTAACGCGATATTTACTCATCAATCAATTGATAAAATCCACACAACTCAGCTATAAGTCAATTTCATCATTTTTAATTCAATGCATTCCGGGTAATCCCGTGAAATTTATTTATCAGCTAAAGTTGTTGCTGGAGATGGATTTGCTATTGAATTTTTTTCGGAGTAAATCCAGTGTATCGAATTGATTGATCATTGTCCGGAGTTTTGTTCTGTATTTTCATTTGCTTAGTAGATCTTAAGTGGTTTATCAGGTGATATTTGCGCCATTTATCGAGATCCTTCTTTAATGTTCGTAAGTAAATTTCAAGAGGCTGACGACGTACAAAAAGCAGAGGGATGACGAGGGAGGAATTTGCTGCGTGGCGAATTCATTGGGTTCGGCTATTGTACTCTGTTCTTCAATCACTTGTTTATCAATCATCGACATCATTGCCTGAACAGTGTCTTCTCATCCTTCCATTCCTTATCGTTTATCACTAGATTATTGTCGTTGAATCCCCGTGCAGAGACCTTGTATATAGATATTATCAACTGTATCAATGATTGTTGACTCGTTAAATAAAAAAAATAATAGCTGCACGGGGATGTCATCAGGTTTTTCTCCTGAGAATGCATTATTTACGATCTAGTGTAAGTTTTATATATTTTATATACACTACTGTATAAATTTAAGATTAATCTTAATCATTCTAGTCTTTCGACGCGTCCTGGAGTGGTAATCCAAACCCAATAATGCAGTAGAAGGACCAAACACAGTAGTGTGATATTAAAAGTGTTTCAATTACTCTATTACATCCATTGGCTGTTGGATTATCGACGCAACTCCGCGTTCGTCAGTTATACTAAGTAATTTTTCATTAAAACAAAAAAAAAATGCTCGAATCCTCCATGTTCTACCCCCTAAACAGCTGTAAAAACTTCATAATTGATTGACTATCACAGAAATAAATCTCCTCACGAGTGCACATTAAATCGTACTTAAACTCAATTACCCGTAAGAATAGTAAATGTTTTGTCAGTAAATGTTATATTAAATGAAAAAAAAAAAAAATGTCAAACGAAAAGTGCAATGAAGCGTAAAATGTCTGTTTCCTTGCACCTTGCCTGATACTGTCCAATTAATTACCTAAACATGAATGGAGGAAGGGGTTGAATTGAAATAAGAGAAAATCTGCGTAATCTCAGTGGGGAATCAAAAGTCGTCGACCAAGTAAATAATTCACCAAAGAGCACCGTCAAGGTTCACCATCCACTCTAGCAGTTGGAGGGGTCACGTGTGTTGGGATTTGGATTGCAATCTCTCGCCTTCGGACGCCCGCGCTAATTAAATTAATTAAAGTCCCTCCCCTCTCTCATGAATGTCGTTGGATTTTGTTATCCCAGTGTCTTCGCGGTTGAGAGCGGATAGTACAACCGCGTGTGCCAATTAAATCCGGCCAGTTGAACAAATTGCTGGGGGACCGATGGGCACGTGCACCTCAATTTATTTTATTAAAAAACCATGTCAATTGTATCCGGAGATCCCGATTAAAAAAAAATTGTAGTCGGAATATTTTTTTCAAATTTTCCAAATATTTTTGGAAAATTTTTCGGAAAATTTTCCTTTGAAACAAAAAAAAATTGGGGAATAAAACAATTTTATTTTTGATAAATGTTTTGAAAAATTTGGAAAAAATATTCCGATTGCAATTATTGTATCAATTGCAAACTTCAACCGAATGAATTCCAGATCACGATTATCGTAATTAGGAGAATTATCTCGAGAATCGTAATGTCAAGGTGATGCTGCATAATAAGTATGTCAGACTTCTGTTCTTTCTCTACATTAAAAAACTTCTCAGCTTTCACTATGCACACGCTAGACTGTCCTCATCCCCATTAATACGATTGCGGAATTGAAAAAAAAAGGTGTTGTTCATAATACTCTGATTTGATTGTCTAAAATAACTCCTTCACCCAATTCACATCGCTAACCTGCCATTGCGTGTAAATGGGATCGCGTGATGGTGGATGAATTATCCAGTGGATTCGATGGGCGTTAATCAAGTAAAGACGATACCCACTGTGGAAACCCCTCCAGCTCTTTCAAAATCCCCTCGATTACTCTCTCTTTCTCTTTTCTGCAATTATATTTTTTATTTTTACTCGTGCTGGGCCCGCGCTAAGAGGTCTTTAACGGTAACATCGTCTCGATATCAAAAAAACTTTCCCTGCGTTAAAGTTAGATTTTTTTTCATGATTTGTTGGAAAAATTATAATTTTTCAGCTCTCAAAATGCTGATTCCACACATTTCAATCGATGCCGCGCAATCAACGACTCAATTATCTCCAAAGATTTAATTAAATTCCATGATTTATTAAAAGGTTGCAGTAGGGCACACGATTTAAATTGTGAAAGTGAAGGAAATCGAAAAACATCGAAAAATCTAATTTTTCGTGAAAATGGAGAAAGCACTTTGAAAATGAATAAATTAATTCGATAATAACTTTTACTTGCAAAAATCCTCCAAATTTCCTCACGGTATAAATTATTTTATCTCATCGCACGCCATAAATGGCATTTATTCCCAAAATCATTTGAAATTGTAATCTCAAAGTGAGACGTATATCTCGGCGATGTTTTCCAACGAATAAAAGACACAGAAAGGGAGATTTGCAGGTTTGTTAAACACGCGACTGCATTCCCCACCTAGGCAAAGTCCCCTGTCGGGTTCACGCAGAAGCGTGTCCTCGCTTATCTTCGAGAGCTACTCGTAACTCCCTCACTGACTATCCCAAGGGAAAAAAAAAATAAAAAGAAGAAATAAAGAAACCGGGGTATACTTGTAAGCCGGTTGGTTGCCATTCGCTTCACATTGCATTCTCCAGCTTGGTATAACCAAAGTCAACTTGGCATCAGTAAACTCTCTTTGCTGGTTGTAGAGTCGTTTATACGACAGCGTGTCTTCCTCCCTGGTACCCCACCCCCAACCTGGTGAGATCTACCTACCGCAATGTTTCCACGTGTTCGATGTTACCTGAACGACGTTAACGAAACAAAAGGTAAATTTAAACAAGGGATAGAGACCCAATGGAACGATAAAACTGTCTTCAAACTGAACACCCTTCTTTATTGCCCGACGTGAATTTTTCAAGATCAATCGGCTCCACAGGGGCAGATGATACTGAAGAAGAAAAAAAAATAAAGCCCCAGGAATTGAAGACAAATTGCAACAGAGACCGAGTAAAATACAAAGAGCGATTGTACAACTTTCGAAATGTCCGTTTTACGCATTTTCTTCTGCTTCTCATGCCTTGGAGATAGTGAGTTGATTAACCCCAGAGAATTGCAGTATTCGCAACTGCTCTCTAGATTCTCTCAAAATTCCCATTGAGTAATCAGGAATTAAAGATAATCATGGTCCAGATGTCCTGCATGGTGTCCACAAATCTGCATTCTCATGGAAAATCCTCCGAGAATTTTGCGGACTGCGACCGACTTATTTCCCTTCCACTGAAAATCTCGTGCTAAAACACCGACTGAATCGCCGGCTTTCTCGGTCATGACTGAGATAAAGTCCTCACATTATCCAGTCTCTCACTGGTCCACACCTAGGTGCCCTTCGGTATTCTGATACAGCACGTGCACCATCTGGTCTAATTACACCGAAAGTAAGAGATCAAGGTGGATTGGTATCCCCTCTCACTGGGTCTCATCAGTTTCCCTGATTTCATCAGTTTGATGATCATGATCATTCCAGCTATCATTTCCATTCTCCCCCTCCTTTCTCCTTCAATTCTCCCCCTCATCCTGAACAATTTTTGACCTACAAAAACAAACTGAGAGAGATGCACTGGACACCTGTAACCGTTAAATTAACGAGCAACGGAGAGGAGGTGAATGTGAAGTTCCTCTGCATGAGGTACGTGGGGAAGATTGAAGTGAGCATCAGAGTCTTGCTGATGCACGTTGTCTGATATTCCGAGCTCAGTACTCGACTTGTGCGTGCGCTATTCGTCGCTCCTGTTTATTCCACGTGTTAACAACTCCGATACATATTATTTCCAGTGATTATCAGTGATTATTTTTTATCGTGACACTTCATGCAATAAAATGACACGCATGGTATTCACCGCCCTGGTAAGCAATCAATTTGCCTATTTATTTTTTACTGACAATTCTCAACAGCGGAAATACTCAAAAAAAATTGCGATATTCATGGGTTCTCCAAGAAGCGATAATATCCAGTGAAATCTTGACTGTAGAAATTTTGTGGGTCACTCTTGCAGTGGGAAGTTCTAGTCTCAATTTCCTGAATAGTCGGGAGAAAAGGCGCCAATGAAATTTCAATTTTTATGATTTCAAACGTTCGGGCTTTTACTCTCAAACAGCTCGTTTTTTTCTTTTATTCATTTCATTTTCTTTCCTCCAATTTTAATCTCAGTTGAGCCGTTAAGATATTCACCGGTAATAATTCCAGGTTTAAAGATAGCTCTCACTTTCGATAATAAATGTCATTGCTATGAAAGTCGTTTCCCGCGGGTGACTATTAGAGGAATTTCACCTCATTAAACAATCCAATCAAGTCTAACGCGAGTTTATATCGATTTAGGGAATCAATTGATATTCATTTAATTCGGAAAACCTCGCAGGTTATTATAATTTTGATTTTATTCATAGGCTGTCCTGATTTTATTTGGGAAAGCGAGAGCAGATGATAATGGGAATTTTTTCGAAAGTGAGGACCAAATTTCGAGTAAAATTTCAACATCTCTGAGGATCGGCAATGGACACCTGAAGAACCGAACGGAGATGATCCAGGGGACTGTCTCAACGGTGAATAAACAAGAACAATGTCAACCTTGAGGGCATAACTAAATAGTCAATCGATTTCAGGGATTACCGATGACTGAAAAGGAAGCAATTGCTGAGAGAGCCCTTCGAGGAAATACTACCAGAGACCTTGTCCTTCCCACGGACCTGTCGATAGCCAGGATAATAACCGAAGACACACCTGAGGAGGAAGACCTCGGAGAGACTCTACCCGAGGTAAATTCAGAGAAATTAAATCACAGAATTCATACTCCACCTACTTATTCCCATCAATGCAACGTTTTGAACTTAGAAAGTCATAGCGACCTCAGTTGCTTTCCTCTCTGTAATAATAGACACCTGGAGATACTCTCCTGGAGTTCCTCTCCCACGCATCTCTATTTGTGAATTTTTCCCCATAATCGAATTTATTCCCATGCCCATTTAATGCATTTTCACACTCCGCACGCATTGAAATGGAGGAAGAGCCGTTCTAGACTTCAATCAGCGCGTGACTAGAGAAAATATAGTTGAGTCATTTTTGATGTTGCTGATGGATATGGCATTACGTGATTGGACACAGAGAATTTTTAATTATCAATTTTCGTTTACATTTCAGACAATAGAATTGCATTCGACGAGGACTCGGTATTATCTTGAATATTTTTTAAATAAATTGTTTTTGTCTCTTCCCTGTATAGACTTAAACTTTTTGGATTGAATTTAATTGTTTTATTCATCGAGTGAAATGTTTTTTTCATTGGCTGAAATTTGAACGAAAATAATAATCTTCCGAATACGACTCGAGCTTCGAAATTAATCGGACATTTCCCCTAGGTTCCCTGAAAATAAACGAGCTTATCAAGTTTTCCAGATAAATTTTTTAATCTGAAAAACTTAACACGTTTATTTATAATTATATTTTTATTACAAATATCCGATAATTTCGATGCTCTCGTGGTATTGTGAGTGATTAATTATTGGATATCAGGCGCAGGAGTTGAGGTTTCAACGACCGGGGACTCGCAGGAGGCCCCTCTACAGGCCCAATCCACCGAGGAGACCAACCAACCAACCAACCAATCGGAGAAATGTTTTTCCAGGTATAAAAAAATAAAATATCCCACTGTTCATCAATTTGTTAATTGATTGCGATAAATCTTACAGTTGAGGGCCCACTCCGATCGCCGATGAGGCCCAATCGCAGGCCCCAGGAGATCAGAGAGGCTAGACAACCAACGGAAAGTGACTGCACCTTCTTCACGAAGACCGTTTGTCTCGAGACAATTAATTACCCACAGTAAGTGATACAGCACTTGTGAAATCGAAAAATTTATGATGGAAATAAATCGGCAATTGTCTGAATTTATAGCGAAGCCATAGCGAGAAGTCTTCGGGGTAATAAGGACATGGTATCGTCATTGCTGACGGATTTCAGTCCCCAGGATAATAACTATCCAAAGGCCTTGCCTTTAGAGAGCCACGTTGACAATAGATTCGAGAATAAATATGAGAACAACGAGATTAAAAGGTAGGCTAATGGATGAGAACCTTGAAATATTTGAATTATTACAAATGAAGTTCGTGGAAAGTAGAAAGCAAGTTATTGAAGAGGTAAAAATTTCACCTCAACTTGTTTTATTTTTCTCCAAGTCTCAATAAATTTTTTTTTTCTAATTACCCGAGTCTCTCACTGTTGTCTCGACAACAATTATAATTATACATAATCGTCGAGGTACAAGTGATTATTATTTGAAACGTCTTATCGCAAATCAACGTCATCGGTAGTTTCCAGACGGTCAGGCTTTCTAATTATTCAGATCAGAGTGACAAGAAAAATAGTGAATAAAATAATAATCCCGATGAATGACGTGAATCAGAATTGAACCGATGAACAATCGCGCAATCATCGAAAGAACTACTGGCAATTGTTGCGAAATCGATTGGCTAATGACCATTGATTCTCTCTCAAATAAATATTTTTATTTGATCAATCAGAAGATCGGATCACTCATCTTTCGACAACTTTGAGGAGGGTTTCACTTGTCCCTCCCAGGTGATGTACGCACGTCCTCAATTAGCCAGGGCTGTTTCCGGTGTTTGGAAATACATAGTAAACACAGCTGAGCACACGCAAACCCTCCGCCTCGAGAAATGCTCGTGAGTAATAGTTCTCTGATATGAAAGTATCCACTTGATTTTTTCTTCTCCATGTGGAACGAATTGAGTCATGGACAAAATTTCAATTCAAGCTCCAACACTCTGTACCAACTCAACCGTTAAATAGAATTCTGTTGAATTACTATTGTTTTATCACAACTTTCAGATCACCCAAATCGAGCTGCTCATTTATATCGGAGAATTACCGATCATCGTGCATGCAAGTGTACAATTACCACAGATTACTGACTTGGGACAGCAGTTTGGGTCTTCACATGGACATCTTCAAGGTGCCATCGTGCTGCAGCTGTCATGTGCAGGGCTACGCCGAGCTCTATCCACCGATTCAAAAAGATCCCCGACCAACACCTGATGAGAAATTCCCAGGGGCTGATTTTGCCACTGAACAGGGCGAGGATGATGCTTTCAAACGTCCCACTAGCTATCTCACTAAGTTCAAGCCGTCTAACCCTGATAATAATTTCGGTATTAACTCTGATTTTAACACTGACCTTCCACCATACCTCCAGTATCCACCAGGTTTCATTGATAAATTTCTAGTTTCGTCAGGGGGTAATAAACACATCGCTGACGCTGGCAGCTCTCACCGCCCTAGCTTTGCTTTGCCTGGGAGACAAAACAGACCGAAAAAACCTTCCTCACCGGCAAATCCCAGACCCTATGACAAGCTTCCTCAACAGCATGCACCTAACACCAGAGCACCTGGGTACAAAGGCCCAGCAAAAGGGGTGAAGAGGCCCGGAAGACCTGTCAGGCCCTACAGAAGAGAGTCCACTGGAGATGAAGAGACATCTCCAGCTCCAATCAATGAAGGGTAAACGTCTCATGATTCATTCTATTTTTCGAGATCTACGAAAATATCTTTCATCATGAATTCATCAATTCAAATTCAATCAAAAGCCGTCGATGAAAATTAAATGCCAACAGGATTGAACAGCAAAATGACCAGGAAACCGATGCCTCATTGAAGCTGCACAACGGTGGTTTCGACGAGGAGTACCAAGAGCCCAATAGACGAGTTAATTACAACTACCACCCGATCATCGATTTCTTCAAGCCAGAAGCCTCCAGACTACAAGCCCCTGAGGCACTATCCACACAGCCAGCGACTATTGAATCAACTGGAAACTCCTGGAAGCCCATGATCTCGGCATAAATTCAACGAAATTACCCCTAGAGTACCTGAATATCTACATTTATTATTATTATTGATAAATAATCATTCATCGCCAGTGTTAAGTAATCGATAGCGCGACTGCAGTCTGCAAATCATTTAATTTATTCTACGAAGATGGCGTTTCAATTCATTACTCAATTATATTGTTGATTGCATTGTTCCTTATTTAATGTTACGAATACTATTTTATACGAATTAAAAGAACAAATAGAAACTCATCTATCCTGATTTATCAACCGTGTCCAGGTGAATTGCCTTCACTTTGTAGTCAATTTTCCTCTATTCAACATAAACAAATAATTTGTTAATTACGTTTTGAATCGGTGAAAGAGGAAAATCTGGAGACAATCGAATATTTATGATCCATAACCGAGTCGTTGGGATAATTTTCTCTGAGGATATCAAAGTAATCGAGTGATCTCTCTACCTCAGGACATTGATTCTATCCTTCTCCCTCGTTTCCAGCAAGAAAATATAAATTAGACTGCGGTAGTCGCGCGGTGAACAGTCCGTAACAGTTGTCCGATCCAGGATGATTAGAAACCACAAACGTTTTCGCCTTCTAACGGAACAGGCCCCACGGTGAAAAGATCACCAGTAACGCTGTGATAGTCATCCGAGTAACGTGCTTGTTTCAATTAACCATCAGCAAGATAAAAATAAAAACTAAACTCAGCGATTCTTATCGATAAAAATGTTGTGACTATTCCAGTGGAAAATGATTGCACGTAATTTGTTGTTATTTATTATTTTCCATCATGGAGTGGATTTAATCAGTTCAGTAGGAGCCAATGATTTGGATGAAAATGGGAGTGACGAGGTGAATGCACCACCAGACCACGAAATACCGTATTCAGAGCATGAAGATCCACCAGAGCCACCGACGAGACCGAAATACGAGGCACCAGGTCAGTGGGCAAAGCCGAAGAAAAATATTTCTCTTGATTTTGTACCGAGTACGACGTACGCTCAAGTCAGGGGAACTCACACTGTCAAACGTGCACCGAGAGGTCAAGCCTTCCTGGATGCCTCCACTGAAGAGGACAGGCAGAATGCAGGTAGACTGAAGGAAGTTGTGACGAATAAAAAAGTTAATACGATTTATACTGAAGAGGGATATGAAGATGCGGCTTATGATCACGCTGGACACCAGAGGGATGCGGATTTCGATGAGAAGTACGATAAAAAACGGGATAATGAGAAAAAATCGTGGGATGCTGCAGGATCTCGATCGTCCTCGGAGACCGATGATCCAGGTGAGGATGATTCGGGAGAGGCCTCGACGCGTAACGAGATAGTGAAGCCGAAGAAACTGAAGAGCAAAAAATATGACTCGAAGAGTGCGTCGGGGAAGGTGTGGGGTGAGAGAGTGGATCCAGTAGTTCTCGTCAAGAAAGAGGGATTGAAATTGGAGAAGGATGTGGAGCGAGAGGCTGAAGCAGCAGCTCTGCGTGCGGAGACTGAAGTTCCAGAGAATTTGAAGGGTCTGAATGACTCCGAGAGTTCCGAGGAGGAGAATGAGGAGAATGAGGAGAATGAGGAGGATGAGACTCCTGGATCTCAATTAAGAAGATCCTTCTCTGGGAGTGGTGATGATACGTCAAAGAAGCCAGAGGCGCAGGCCCTCAGGCAATACAAGGATGATCCCGATAAAAAAAAATATCCAAAGGATCAAGATACCATGCCGAAGGTGTACCCCACGTACCAAGAGGTAATGGCCACCACGACAATCCATCCGACGACGATAAATCATGGGAAAGTATTCTGGGATTATTATAAGACGCAAAAGCCCCAGGAGCCGTCATCCTCAGAGAGTACTGAGGATACCGAGGGATACCGATCATCTGTAGAAGATCAAACGACGGAAAATCCGTCCGTGGAGTCCGACGAGAACATCTACAGGAGAAAGAGCGGCAGATCAAGTGAATACTCTGAGGAGTCCGAGGAGTTGAGTAGAGAGACCAACAAATTATCTCCCCAAGCATCCCGATATTCTACAGTTACAGCCCCAGGTGCTATCCAAGCGATATTAAAATCCCCTCAGGTAATGCGAGCAATGAGCTCACCGAGATTAAACTCAGAGGAGACGGTAAAAACAACAGCAAGTGGGAGTCGAGAATCGGCAACGACCAAGAGGCCTATTTACACGGTTATAATCAGAGCCCCGGCGAAGCAATGCGACGAGGAGTCTGACGAGTCGAAATTACAGGAGTCAGTCTCCAAGTACGAGCTACTGAAACACTTGACTAACAACGTCAACCCGAGATCAGTGAATGCTGAAGTTATCAGCAATGTCAGCGTGATAAAACCACCGACAATTCCACCTTTTGGTCAGATAACCTACGCCGATTATCTTCGTGCGTATGGACGACCTGCTGGGCCATCTGACAGCAGCTCCTCCGAGGAAAATCACCCGGTGTCTGAGGAAAATCCAGAACCACCACCTCGATATTATGTGCATACCAATCAATATCAGATCCCACAGCAAAATCGAATACATCCATTTTTCTCATGGCTATCGCACCTTAATCCAGTGGGAAAATTGTTACCACCCAACAGGATGCTCCCACCATCACCAATGAGTCGTAGTCGATATGCAGAATACGTGGGGAGGAGAAATGGCGTCCAATTACCCCGAGATTCACGGTTTAACGTCTACCGTACGTTCCAGGTCAATGGAGGTGTTGCAAGAAGATTCAGGAGGCATTCGGTTGGAGATAATGGAAAAGTTTTTGCTGGTGGAGAGAAGGAGGTAACGGAGCTGGTGATGGGTGAGGGTGTGACTGTGAAATCTCGCGGTTTCAGGATAAAAAGGAGCGATAATCTGTTGAATGATGCACCGATTGTCGCGGACGCTCAAGTTGACAGAGAAATCAGGGAGCGATTTCCTGATGAAAGTGACGTCGATGGTGAGGAGGTAGAAAATGAGGATGAAGGGAAAGTGGAGATTGAGGTTCCGGAGTTTGATTTTTCGATCGGTCCCGACGATATCCGGAGTCCGGAGCAGTTTAGTGAGGAGATTGAGGGGAAAAATGACACGGAGATCGAAAAATATCCGTTTTATCATAATGATCTGGTACCGGGTAATTCAGCGCTCAAGTATGCACTGAATCCTCAGCAAATACCCAGAAAAACTCTGGGGGGAATGGAGTTTTATGATTCTCGAGACAAATATCTGGACTGTGACGACGTCAATCCTGATTTAACGGAGGTTGTCCCTGAGGAGGAGGAGCCGAGGTCTGATCGAGGACCAGAAGAAAACCTTCCACGGTTGAATGGTTTGGGTGACAAATTGTCCTGCTTCAAGGCGAAGTACTTCGATAAAAATCCATTTGATAATCCCCTCTTCATAGAGAAGAGGATAGACATGCCTCAGGTGCCGAACGAATTTAATCTCCAGGAGTTCAAAGATCGGTTGAATAATTTGAAAAGTGATCCGGAGGCTCTGGTGTACCGGAGAGTCTCCAGAAGACCTGAGATGATGGATCAGCATCCCAGTGACAGCAAGAAGAATCAATTTGTCGATCAATCGAGGAGCAGAGCTAATCACAACTCCGCGCCGAATCACAGAAGGATAAAAAAGGGTCATCGAGGGAACAATTCGGTCAGGGTGATAGAACCTGTGAACTCTCCCTACGAGAAAGAGGTTTACGAGGCTGTGATGGGTACGATAAAAAATCAGGCTGTTCACAAGACGAGGGTTAAGCAATCGATCAAAAATCCACGTCGTGGGAGGAAGAGAAGAGTCCAGGAGAAGGGAAAAGTGCAGAGTCTGCGAACGCTTCGTCCTCCAAAACACAAAGTTATTCCTTACAGAACTGATAAAGTCATTTATCGACAGCGGCCGCGGGTGCAATCGCCTCCAGAGGCCAAACGAATTAGATATCATAGGGCCCCGAGGATTCAGAAACGCAGTGTCGATTCGGATCAAGACTTTCGGACTGTAGAGTCGCGGAATAATTTGGATTTTTCGATGAGGAGTAGAAGAAGAGCTGGGAGTTCAAGAGTGATACCCACCACAGCTCAGACACTGATTCCAATCACTCAGTCTACTCCGAAGACTGTCTGGACAATCAGAGATCTCATACGATTCTCTAAACCTCGAGAGACTGACAGATACGGAAACTTCAGGTCGGGTGTTACGACGGTGGATCCTAGGAGGAAGGAGCCCCGGTACAGGGATCCAACTGAGAAACCTGAGGAACTCCTTCCAGCCGCTGATTCTCAACTGGCTGACACAACTCATACTGAGGATCCTGGGGAGAATGACAACTTGACAACAGCGACTTATCAAGTACGAGAGGAAATCGAGGAGTTGACAGCAGCTCCAGAGGTCCAGAGACTCCAGGAATATCTCGACTCCGATCTTCCGGGGTACAACAAGGTGTCAAGTAACAGCAGTGAATCAGGGGAGGCAACGACCCAATACACAGCGGACAGTTCTGGTGAAGAGGAATCTGAAGAAGAGAAGGAAGAGAGTAGAGGGGAGCAATTGGAGAAGCCTTCCGAATCCTCTGTCGAGAGTTCTTCCGAAATGGAAGGGAATGAAGAGTCTTCTGAAGATCACTCCAATGAGGAAAAAAATGCTGAGAGAACCTCTGAAGATGAAGAGGATTTCGAGAGATTCAGCGATCGGCCGAAATCACCAGCGGAGAACTACTATGACCCTGAGTATGCAGACCTGGGGCCGAGGATAAATAAACCGGCATTCTATCATCCACCGTTCGAGGCCCCGAGGTATGAGCGACACCGAGGAAAGAATTATGAGTCACTGGAGGAGGATAAGCCCCGGAGAAAATTGAAATATATTTTTCCATGGGATGAAGAACAAGAAGAAGCTTCTGAGGAGTCGAAGGCAGATCATCGAATTGGACACTACGAGTTTCCTTGGGAGAAGAGGGAGAGGCTAGCTCGTGAGAGAGAAAAAGATAAGATGAAAAGGAATTCCTATTATCAGCGGTACTGGGGCGACGAGGATGACAATGACGATCAGAGCTCGTCCGAGACGGGTTTCAATTTCGCTGTGACCCATCCCTGGAGGAGATGGAACAGTCCCTACAGGGCTGGGGACTTTGCAACGCCTTTCTGGTCGTCTGAGGTGTTTGGTGAAGCCAAACCGGTGAAATTCAGTAGCAGATATCACAGCGAGAAATCAGGAGCCCCGTTGGCGGTGAAGAGCGTTAAAGGAACGAGAGAATTTGTGAGGAATCATGTTGAGGGGACTCCAGGAGGTAAATACGTGCCGACGACTACAGTTACCCCTCAAATACCGCCGACAACTGTCACTTCTATCCCGAGGAGGGCACCAACTACTCCGATAATCGGAGCGACCACCGAGGTCAAGGTACCGAGGTATACTGTGAGGCCGAGACCCTTCAGACTGTCCCGAAATGGAGAGATGATGAAGAAGACACAATCTACCACGCCAATTAATCATAACTCATCAACCCCGAGGACCCAGAGGCGATCTAGCACGAGAACGACGACGACATCATCCAGTACAACTAGAAGATCTCCGAGGAAGCAGTTGAGGCGGTCTCATCAGCCCCTCGATTTGAAAAAATCTCCCGAAGAGAATTTCGAGAGCACAACACCTGCCAAGAGAACAATTGAGCACAGGTCCAGGGTATCAACAGAGGAGATCATCACGAAGACGTTGTTCCCGAAATCAAAGCCGATGAAGAATAAAGCTGATGAAGGCTTTTCTTCGGATGAGGATGGACTGGAGAAGAGTGCGAGGGTCCAGAAGGTCTCGATTGTCACCAAGAAGACTCCAGAGCACATCTACAGGACCGAGAAGATCGACAAAGATGGGGTGAGAGGGACCTTCATCACCATCATCCCGAATAACAGCACTGATGAGATGCCGGATTCCGTGAGCATGGAGGATCCAATCCACGACATGGACATCCAGCGGATGGATCCTGAGATTCTTCAGGACGAACGAATATCAGAAGTAAGTGTTACCAGACCAAACAGGGCGAGCCAGTTAAGCCATCATGATACACGAAAGGTAGTTTCCACAGTCTCCTGGGTTACAGAAAATCACGACTACTGATGGATGTAAATATCAATTTTCTCGTTAGATCCGTACACATCCGCTACTCTAGATGATAATACTAGCTCGTAATCACTGTGTATTGAGGAACTATTACTTTCAGCACTTCCTAGCGAGCTTATTGATGCATGCACCACCACCCGAGTCAGACTGGAGCGAGGGAAGTGGAGAAATCGAGGAGAACGAGAGTAATTCCGATATCGAGAAGTCTGAAGTAACTTATATTAAGGAGCCGGATCAGCGATTGTACTCTTACGTCGAGGATATCGAGTAGAAAGTTATCTCTTAGAAGTTCTAATCATTGTTTCCCTTTTTAAATATCTTTTGTATATAATGTAATCCAGTTTACGAATTTAGAATGAATAAATAAAGGACTCGTCTCCGTTCTCTTCAATTGTTGATATTTATCGAGACAAAACTTGTCACGATTATTATCGAAAACCTTGAACCGAGAAAAAAATATCCAGCGATGTCAATAATCTGGCATCCTCGACCCAATTTTTCTCGCACACAGATATTTAATCACCTAGTCCGTGAATCTTCAACATTTTTACGAATAATCGTTGTAAGAGCTAATGACTATTGTATTGGGAGCCTTGATCTAATTGCGATGAGAGTATATTCAAATGGTGAGAGGATATTGTAATTCAATCGACCAGTTTAACGGGGTAATACTAGTGCGCCATAAATAGTAACTTCCGCGACAATTACTTTTTCCATGGAAATCCATTTATCAGGTTGTGAAGCTGAAAATTGATTTCCAATAGCTAGAAGACATGCCGCGGTACCGAGGATATTATCATCATTTTTATCAGCATGACAACGTAAATAAAATAAGTTTAAACCTTGATGGTGAGAGGTAGGAGTCAACTACTCCAAGGTTGAGGTATCCCCGCAAGTGATACACCTTGTTCATACTCTACATGAGCCCATGAATGATAATTCAATACAAGAGAAAATTCTCGTTTGCCATTGGACGACATGCGTACCACACCGCATCTATATAATCCTTCATTGGCGACTGTTGCCTTGTTTTAACATCTAGTTGTGCTCTACCCTCGTACCGGACATGATCTCCGTAAAGGTTGGACTGCTCTTGTTCGTCATGTTTAAAAAATCGAGTAAAACATGGGATGTCACGGGTTTTAATCCGTGTAGTCAGCCAGTCCTTTCCATTCATTAATAAAATTGTGTTTCAGTTGATTATTGTTGGTGTTGCGGGATTGATAACGTACGTCGGAGCTGATAGCGCGGGGATAGTGGAGATGACTGATGGTCTGGCTTACGGTGAGTAGCTCAAACTTATCCCTTCAGGTTTAGCCCCGAGGGACTTTTCAAATCCACTTGAATCCCGTTTTAAATGAATTGCCTTGTAATCACTGAGTGATATCCTCGGCAGCTGATAAGGCACCGGTGGACAACAAGTTCCTCCTGTTCCTGGTCGACTGCTGGCAATCTCTGTGAGAGGACACCACGAGTACCTTCCACCGACATTCCCTTCCTTTCACTTTCGAAAACGGTTAATAATATAATCCCACCGAATCCCCGCATGTGGGCAATTTATTCGAAAACATGTTTGAGAGAATTCTTCTCGAAATTTATTTACTGATAAATAAAGAGCTGGCATTTGGACGGCTTCGCAGCCTCAATGTGTCATTATTATTTTTTCTTTCTCAGGTGGAATTCCATATGGCAGTGTATCCGGGATGCTGGCTAAATATCAGAGCCCCGTCGGGTCTACAAATTATTACCAGTTAAATCAATACCCGTATCGACCGCAGAGACCGCAACCTCAAACCTCATCACCAATTATTGTAACACCTAATGTACGCGCTGCAGGTTTAGCCGCGAGAAGTGCCGGACCCTTTCAAATCTACAATTTACCCGGTGTTATCGCACCCGGAGTTGTCGGTACATTCAGCCAAATCGGATATTAATCCCCACAATTACGTTATTTCAATGACCTAATTAAGGCTGCTCTCAGGAGCAATCAGTGCCACTCTAATACCTTTTAATCCCATAATAAACGACGCGAATAATCGAGTGCAAGATGCAGCGAGAGAAAACGATTCTTCAGATTCAAATTCTTCATAACTCCTCAATATTTATTTACAGATGTTACCTATCAATAAAATCTGCATCCACATATTCCTGGAATCTTTTAATTTAGAATTCCTCACCGATAATTAAATTGTTTTTATGAAACGTATTGCGTAAGAATTCACTAAAGATCTTTCGAAATAACGAACGATAGTCACATCAATAGTCGAGATGTCATTTCTGAATTCGGTGGACATTCAGGTGGAAGCTGAATCAGAGAGAAACATTTCTACTTGGATAACAATAGATCCACAAAGGAGAACAACGACCGGTCATGCATGAACATTTTCCACGTCAAGTATCATAATTCTGAATAGCTGAGATTGTCGTGAGTACAGTTGTAAGGATCAGGGAAAGTATATATGACAGGGAGAACGAAGAAAACCCCTTAGTCTACCTGAGAAGCACGCATCATGTATCACGCAATAAAAGTGAGTACCCAAGAAATATTTTAATATTCTCCGACACACATGACATTTTGCGAAATTAAACTGGCAAAATCGGAGGATCAAACGCACCAAGAAGACTCGCAACTTTTAAATTTCATTATAATTAATCGTGAATGAAGATTGACAGTTAATCATCAGCTTTAATTCACTGAAGAAACAAAACGTTAATCAAGACAACGTAATATCAGTCATAATTATCTGTCCATTGCGAAATATTGACGTCCTCGCTATTATCCTCCATCTGCATTTCCAGTGTTAATGACCATAAATCAAATGATTCATATCTCATTTCAGATATTGTTATGCATTATCTTGGGTTTGCAACTTCTGGAGCACGGAGGTGCTGCGGATAAGCCAGCAGCAGGTGAATGATTAATTGCCCGTGAGGAAACATGAAATCGGTCTGACATATTTTTTTTTTTTCATTTAACAGGAGACCTATTGAGCAATATTGCTGCCCACGTGGGAGCTGTCATCCCCTCGGCCTTGATAAAAGGCCTCCAGGGTGACAGGCCCATCCGAACGGCCATCACCGAGACCATTGGTGCATCGAGTGTTCCAGCTACAACAACAGCTAAACCAAAATCATCTAGAGGGACAGCAAAGCCGAAGACGTCGAGATCAACGGGAACAACGAGAAAGCCCAGGACTACAGAGGCACCCTCTACTGATAAACTCAAATTCCGGCCTGATCAGCGACCTGAGTATTCAGGGCCTGACTCAGCGAAAGCTGCTCAGAACCAATTTCCGTTTGATTTCAGAAATAATTTTGATTTCAATGGGGCTGGACAGCAGAACGGAAGACAGTTCAATCCAACATATCCTCGGGGATTCAATCCCGGATTTTTCGGGGATGGGAGTCCATTCAATCAGGGCCCAGGTGCATTCAGGCCCTTTGATGCACCTGCAGATCAGGCAGGTGGACGAGGAAATGAGAATGCCATTCAAGGAAGCGATGGAAGAAATCCTAATGGCGATGGTGGGTTCAATAGTGGAATCAATAGGCAGTTTGGAAATCCTGAGGAGTTCGACAGGTTCAGGGACTTCGGTAGATTCGGATACGACGATAGGTTCGCGGGTAGATTTCCCGGTCAATTCAACTCTGGATTCAGACAGGACGATCGATCCAGATTCGAGAGTTACCGCGGACCCCAGAATCCACAAGACCTGAATGGACAAAACTATCGACAGGATCCAAGATTCAATTACCCCAATTCCCTAAACGATCAGCGATCCCTATCACAATTCTCTGGATCTTTTCCATTTCAGGGATATGCCCCCAATAACTTTGATTTCCTACCGAACCAACGATTCCAGAATCCCTTCAGCGAGAATTACCGAGGCCAGGGGCTATCCAATTATCCAGCTTTTTATCCGTCAGGAGGTGCCGGAGGTTCAGGACATCCAGGAGCTCCAGGATCACCCAGACCGAATAACTCGAGCAGCGGAAACGCCTCAGGACCTCTGACATCGGCATCAAAGAACTCGGAAAAACTGGAAAACCCCTCGGGCGACAAGAAAAATGTGGATTACAGCCTGACAGATGCACCCAGTGCAGCCTTCCACGACCAGAAATTATTCTATCCTCAACTCGATGATTACTCAGACCTTCGGTTTCGTCCCGACGCCTTCCTAATCAATTCTAATCTGGCAGCTAAACGAGGAATCAACGGCAAAGCTTGAAACCCACTTAACATTTATATAATTCAGTCTATTGTACTGTCACTGTATATATACGTGGGATTTTATAAACAATAAATTGAAATAATGATATTTTATCTATCCCCTTGTCTAATGCGCAATAATCGAATGAGTATCCTGTAATTACATCACATTCGTTATGTTCATGTTAAACTTTCCACCGAGACCAAAAAATTATTAATAAATACTCTGTAAAATATACTCTCTACATTCTCATTATTTATAAAACCACCCATAAAATTATGCAGAGATATTCAAGACGTGAAATTAAGATGTCCATCGCTGCGAGCAGAGGATTAAAAAAATATTGAGATATTAATAATTCCAGGGGATTACAAAATGACTAATCACGTCGTTCTCCTAATTCTTGTGTTTATCAATTAATTGACGATTGCTAGTCACTAATTTGTTTGAAATCTCGCGTGCAACCTATTGTTTTCTCCTAGATGTTCATTGAGTGGACACAGGGGCATTCAGTCAATTATAACGTGCGATTTGCATCGCTGGGAAGATATTTGGATGTCAAGGCGCTAACCAATGAAATTAAAGGTACATAATCAGGACGGGGGAGGGATTGTCCTATTTACTATTTCATAATGACATTCGACCGCATAACTCTTATGGCTACCTCAACAATGGACGTTATTATTACTCAGTATGCGTGTTAGTGATGCGTAATAGGTAAAACACATGTCTTGAGTGCGGGTGGGGCCTCACCGGAAGTTGAGTTCAGCATAAAAAGATACGATGCAACGACAATGGGACACTCCAGAGTGAAATATCCTCAGGTGACAAGAAAAACCATCGGCAGTATGGCTCACCCCAAGATCGTAAGTTCTCATTCATGTCTTTTCGATCTTTTGATCTTTCGATCTTTCGATCTTTCGATTTATCGCGAACTGGGCCCGACACTTCGTGTCTTTATAATTATTGATAATAATTGAATGATTAATCATAATCGAATTTTGATAAGCAGCTACTGTACATCCTTCAAATATTTTTTTAATCTCGTTTAGTTTTGTTATTAATTGGGGAATTAATTAATTTTAATCGTTTCTAGTTCATTCTCATCGTCCTCTTGGTCGTCGTCGGCGTGACCCTAGCCCGTCCTGGACATCTCGGTGGATTCTATGGTGGTTATGGACATGGACTCGGTTACTACGGCTACAGATACCCATTCTACGGATATGGACATGGATATGGGCATGGCTATGGTTACGGATACGGTAAGTCTCCATGAGAGTAACCCGGGTTAAAAAAATTGTTATCGGAATAGTTTTTCCAAATTTTCAAAAAAATTCGGAAAAAGTTTTCCAGAAAATTTTTCTTATGAAAAATTTTTCAAAACATTTCCCAAAAATAAAATTGTTGTTTTCCAATTTTTTTTTGTTTCAAAAAAAAAATTTTTGAAAAGTTTTCCAGAAGTGTTTTGAAAATTTGGAAAAAATATTCCGATTACAATTTTTTTTTATCCGGAAAATAATTCGCAAAAGCTCGGGTGAAAATTGAACGAGTGACATCCCCGGGGGAGTTCAGTTAATTACGCGATTTCTTCTTATCGATTTTTCTTTCAGTTTAATTAACTCATTAAAGGCCATCACTCTCATTACAGGCTACCCATATTTCGGCCACGGATACGGACACTACGGTTACTATCTCTAGCCGCTCTAGGTTGAGGTAAATTAACCCTTTGGAAGTGGAGACTATCCTGACGAGACTCGACGAAAACTCGACAAAACGCCCACAGATTTCCGATTTAAACTTCTGCTTGTATTGATACTTTTCCATTTTTTTAACGCTGAAAACTGAAATAAATGCAAATTTTTACGACGAACCTTCGATTTTCATGGGAAGCATGGAATTCATTTATCGGAATTAATTAGAATGAGCGTCTCTGACAGAATCATCACAGACAATGGAAGAATATATTCGTAATTGAGGATAACGCCTGCATTCTCATCTCAACCTATCAAGAATTACAGCCGGATTTGACGACGGGGAGTGGCAATACATCAATTGTTGAGAAATGTTCAATTGCGACATGTGATTTTTTTTATTCGAACGTGTCTTCTTTTCCATCAACTGTGGGACTTTGTCTCGTCTGTCATCTCGAAATCGTTGAATTAGTTGAATTAGAGATGAAGATTGGAGAATGTTTCTGGTGGAATGAGAGGGAATTATTGCACAACTGGTCGAATCGTGTGGACGCATCTTTCAAACTAGTTTGCCTTCGCCTGTATTATTTCAGTGAATAATTATCACTGGAAGCCCTCCGATTGTAACAAATTAATTTTCCCGGGATTCATTGTCTGGATCACCTCGATGGCAATAGCTGGAGATTTTTCCTGGTGAATATATTCACTGACCGCATCATTGGGATTCAACTGTCCGCATATTTTTTTACAATCCACGAAATATTACGAAAGTGCTGGATGCTAACGTGAAGTTTTAACGCACAGCTTTCACCATTTGCACATGATACATGAACCGAGTTTAATGTTGGTATAATGTTAAATAAATATCAAAAGCAGCCGATAGGTTTTTTCGGAATGGCTAAAGTTTCATGAAAATATACTCGGGTAAAAAAAAATTGTAATCGGAATATTTTTTCCAAATTTTCAAAAAATTTCGGGGAAATTTTTCAGAATTCTTTTTTAAGAAACAAAAAAAATTGGAAAACAAAACAATTTCATTTTTGCGAAAGGTTTTCAAGAATTTTTCAAAAATTGAAATAGGAAATTTTTTTTATCATTTAAATGGCGTATTTTTTGAGAATATTGAAAAATCAAAAAAGTATGAAAACAGTAGTATAATTTAATAAATTATAAAAAAAGTTTTCCGAAACAAATTTTTGAATAATTTTTCAAAACGTTTTCCAAGAATAAAATTGTTTTATTTCCCAATTTTTTTTTGTTTCAAAATAAAAATCGAAAAGTTTTCCAGAATTTTTTTGAAAATTTGAAAATAAATTCCGATTACAATTTTTTTTAACCCGGGTCGGCATCAACCGATCCAAATGGCGGTGAATCCTGACCCTGGGTGTCGAGACAAAAATTCCCAGCGGAAAAATTAATTTGCGAAATTCCATTACTCCTCCCACAACAAATACACTCTCTTCAGGAATTTATATAATTATTCTGAGACACGAGTGTCTGTCCAAGGAGGTCAGCTTCCTAATTAATCCCCTAGTGTTTAGATAACGCACGGTTTGCGAAAAATGATAATTTTCTTTTACTAAATATTGACGCAATGTTTTCTGTTGCATCTTCAACTAAAAGTCATCGACATCATTATTACACTCGATTACTTAATGCATTAGAAAATGAATTTCAACTTCCGGAGTAATGGAGATACTTGAAATACGAGAGAGAGATTGTGGAGTTGTGATTTCGGACGAGACAGACGCCTTATTAATCGTCATCCGGGTGATGACGACAGTCATCAAAACCTCAAGATTCCAGAGGATTGTCTCAATGCCATCGACTTTGGTCACCAAAATTCTGGGATATTCCCAGAAATATCGGTGAATAAAAAGATTTTAATTACAATGAATTATTACGTCTGCGAGTTTCATTTCTCTCGGAAGGACCACGACACAGTCAACCCGAATGTTATTCAACCTTTAGATTAAATTGAAGAGATGGAGACGACCTTGGCGAAAGCACAGAATTCCGTGATCCCCATATTGCAAAAACAAATTTGATTATCGAGAATATATTATAATCAACTAATGAGGACTCGTGAGATCTCCACATAAATTACTTAATCATCAATAAAAATACTGATCATGAAATCTAATTGAAGGGAACTATTTTTATTTTGATCTCGTACTTTTACGAAATACCTAAAGGTCGTACCTTGAGCCGAGGAATCATCAAAATGCCGGCTATCGCAACTGTGAATACATCGAACATTTCGAATACCAGTTTCCTCAAAAATCAGGTGTCCTTGATGCCATTGGACACAAGTGGTAACGACTCGATCACTAGATAAGAATTTTAATAATAAAACTAAAACCTCGCACTATCCTCTACCCTAGAAATTCCACGAATATTATAAATTAAATTAACTGAACGTCTCCTAGAGTTTCTGAATCGAAGGCTGAATGCTTCACCCTATTATCACCTTCGGTTCGATGATCCTGATGTCAAGTACATCCCGAAATAAATATTTATACTGTCTATTCATCCAAGTGTGAATCAGTGACTCGGATTCCCAGCAATGCTTTCAATTTCACATCTCATTACCGCAACTGGTAAGGACATTTGAGCAGATGAAAGGCGTGAAGGGACTGCGAATCGCTCCTAGAGACCGACCAACACGTGCTCCATTCGTAACAGATTAATTCCTGATCATGTTTACTCAAGTCGATAATTACTATCCCCGGGAATTTATTATTGCAACCTTTCACACTGTAATCTTCCTGAACTATTGAATATTCAGCATACGATATCTCAAATGTGATAACCATAACAAGACTTTTTCTATAAGTCACCGAGAATCATCGAGACTTCATCAAAAATACCCGAGATAATAAAAAAAGTGAAGACGAAGAATTAATGAGAGAAATATTTTCAAGGGGTAAATGTTGGAGGCAAATGACTGTTTACTTAATTTAAAAAGAAAAAAACGACCTTCCATAATTTCGATAAATTGACAAAACCATAAATTCCTCCTATCGCAAGAGTTGGAACCTTTTGGTCAATCTCTCGAGAGTAAGGTGGTATTATCTCAGCTGGATTGCCATCCACGTCACACAGGTGTATCACCTGCGTAACCGAGAGAGATGGCATTAAGCATCCAAGGTGTATCATCGCTGGACCAGCATTCGCCTTATCCCCACTAGCCCCCCCCCCTTGTCATCACAAGGGGGAGAAGGATCGGATGAATCCTATAAATGCTCCACGATAGCCATTCGTCGAAGAAGTTCAACTCCCGGGACACCCGCTCCCGCGAGTAACCGGAATTTTCATTAAAATTCGTCACAAGTGCAACATTTATAACTTCTGATTAATTTTTATCTTAAAAAAAAAACATCACCAGTCGCGTGTGAAACTAATCAAGATGGTAAGTAGTGTGATTGATAAAAGTTGTGACAAGTGGGTTGAACTGAAAAAATGGGAGTAAATAGAATAAGTGGCGAGTTTAATGTGCCAAATTGTCATTGACAAATAAATCAAAGTAATGGGATGATTTTGAAAAAATCTATCTGCGGTAGAGAGGTTCTCCTTTCGTTTCCATCTCAAGAGACACTGTAAAGGTTACGGGTTGCGAATAGCAGGGATTACACAGTTGAGGCCGATTACAGAAAATCCAGTGAATGTATTATTTTTTTTTTCTTTTTTCCATATTGACGTATCGTTCTAACATTTTTCAGCGAGACTAGCCTCGGCTTTATCCCCCGCTAATCGTAGAAATTGTAACGTTTAAATAACACGTCGCGATTTTTTATTTATAGAGGGTACAACTGTTGGTTAATACGCGGAGATATTATCATGATTGCGAGTGGAATCCTGACAAGACACATCGGAATGTCAACCGCCAGTTACCCGCTGTTATCGACTTTTAAATGGAAAATAATTTGAATTAATGACTTGATTATTCTTGTGCATAAATTATAGCCAATTCGTGGAGGCCCTTGTACTCCTTTTATTTTAACACCCCCGTGGGTCAACATCGTTAAATATATTTATCACTAATAAAATGAATTCGGAAGACTATAATGGCTAATGATTTTGCAATAGTCTGATGTAACTCATTGATTTATGCATCGCATTGTTTTATGAATTCTCGTACTCTCATTGGATATAAATGTTGTGGACTATCTACTCACTTTTACCGGGTGGAAAAATCAATTAACGAGCCACTAACAAAACGACAAGTGATTAGCGGTCTGCAATAGCTTCAAAGGTCCCTAGTACGTAATTGAAATCCCAGAGTTTCCCAAGCCGAGGGTTAAAGATCAGTTCTACATCGGTTCCCGGTTTCATCCGCGTCTCTTGCATAATAAGACATTTGTGTTGTGGAATCGCCACGAGGTTGTCACATTGCCATGCGCTTGACAGAAGTCCTGATCGTTCCACATTACGATACGGAAATAATATTTACGGCAATAATATTTTAGGGGAATATTTTAGGGGTAAACGGGATAACCCGGGTAAAAAAGATTGTAATCGAAATATCTTTTTCAAGTTTTCCAAAAATTTCGGAAAAACTTTTTAGACAATTTTTTTATGAAACAAAAAAAATTGGAAAACGAAATTTTATTTTTGCGAAAGGTTTTGAAAAATTTTTCAAAAATTTAAATACGAAAATTTTTTTTATAATGAGATGGCGTATTTTTTGAGAATATTGAAAAATCAAAATGTAAAAAAACAACAGTATAATTAAAAGAAAAAATTATATTCGCAGAATTTCTAGAAAATTATAAAAAAAGTTTTCTGAAACAAATTTTTGTTTTGTTTCCCGATTTTTTTTTTGGTTTCAAAAGAAAAATTTTGCGGAAAGTTTTCCAGAAATGTTTTGAAAATTTGGAAAAAATATTCCGAGTACAATTTTTTCCCCGGTAATATGCACGATAAATTAAAGATAATTAATGTCAAGCACCTCGTGAGAAACAGGAGTGGTGGAATCGTGAATCGTGACGATAGATCTCTAAACTCATGCAAAGCACATAAAGTTCCTCGTTCCATGCGCGGATTGTAATTTTTATTTTTTTGAAACTCGTGCATGTGATGTCACCCGATGATATAAATTACCGAAAAAAGAAAGGGCAAGAGAAGCCGTCGCAACTTTATTTTGAGGTGAACGTTAATCAATGGCGGACGTGAAGGCCGATATTTTGGGCCATCAGACCATCTCTATTGGTACATCTGTCGATCTCAGTGGAATATTACATCATGACAAACCTGAAGACTTCGCTACTGAATTTATAATCGAAATTTCGTTCCCCTCGATAAGTACCCACCAAAAGTACTTAATCGTTAAATTCAAACTTGGAAAAATAAATAAAATTGATGGTTGAACCGAGTTAAGCAATCGAACAGTGTGATACCGCATAACTATTGAAGCATCCTCATCTCTACCCACACAGATATCCACAAAGCAGAGCGGGTGAAGGCCTTTTACGATCGTTTGCGGATGCCCAGAAGCCGATAGATTAATAGCCTGAAATTCCCCCTGAAGTATTTCAAAATTAAATATCGAGTTGTACTAACTTATGATCAACGATGGCAAATGCATTACGAATATTACCCATAATTGTGAGGTGTTGAACGCCTCGGAGTGTCAGTTATGCCGAGTCACCATATGTTCAACGTCATTCTGTTTAACCTTTTGTATGAAAAACACATAGAAATCATAGAACAAACTATCTATTCAGCAAGTAGAATTTATCGCGATTACCATTCACACAGCGATTCCTGCACCAATCCCTCAATTATTGAAAACACCGAGACCTTATGCATTTGACGAGGGATGAATCAGTTTCACCTCGATTAAAATATTGTGAAGGGAGATGAAATTACCATAATTCCGAGAGGATTGCGCAAACGATTAGACCTTGAACACCAAGAGAAATTTTTTTTTGGCAAGAGTATTTCCAATTGATTTCATCAGACGATCGTCTGAATTCCCTATTTTTATCCACCATTATTCAAATTCTGACACCCGGATGATTTCCTAATCGTAATCCTGGGGATAACGGTGAGACTAAAGAATAATTGCCATGCAAATATCGTCGAGACGAGCGTCAGGTTTAACAGGTTCTCAATGAGTACTCAATGGACCATTGCACTAATCTAAACAGAGCGTTTGAATAAGACTGACAGTTTAACCTATCCCACATGTTTGGTATCGTCAATACCCACTGGTGTCGATGATATAATCGAGGAACCTGATGTTGCACAACAAGTCGACGCCTCATACGAGTCGTATGGGGCTTTTATAAAGGCCAGCATCAACAATATTGGTCATCGTATATTTGCCCCATGGCAGAATCCAAAGATGCGCGACCATTTTCAAACTTTCTCCGGATCTACATTCGCATTACGGAATTGAAAGAAAAATGCAAGATTCAAGTGAAGTAGTGAAGCAGGAAATGTGGAAATGTGGAAATGTATATATATAATTTTTTTTTTGCAATTTCTCTAATGTATTCAGGAGTATATGAATGAGGCATTTATGAATGAAATAAGTACCGAGTACCTGATTTACACTCAATGACTCAATTTACTATTGATACACCAGCGTGAATGCTTTAATGGGGTTTAATTGACTCATTGACTCGTCATGGGGACATTCACCAATCTACAATAGATGCCATAACCTTTGAGGAGCGATATTTACTCTTCCCTATGCTCGATCTTAGATATAAATTATAGTTGTTAAAGGTCACTGGACGTCTCCTTTCGAGCTGGAACCATCGATGGCCCTGCGATGGCGCAAACCCCATTGCCCCTACATTTTTCTTTTATTTTTTTTTCGGCTTCCCTCAGTATTTTTTATTGAATTCAAGTTTCGAAATGAATTCTGTACCTCATTTAGATGAGCACAGCCATTGGAAACTGATTAATGATAATTTCATGTCTGCCAATATGATTGAGAATTTTTAACGATATCTTGTGCCATCCTCCTACGATTGCACTCTGTCATCATGTGGAGTCTAGACTTATGTAAGGATAATTGAGGGCGAGGCGTGAGAGTATCCCACGAGTTAGTCAGCCCCTCACGTTCAGGAAAACTTGATTTCGATTGCGCAATATTTTTATTCGGTGCAGATCATCCGTCGATGCATTTCACCACTGAATGTCAACGAGTATAATTAATGAGGGGAATAATGTTGTGGATGTTTACAGTGGAAGTTGCTGTGGAGTGTCACACTGGTGGCAGTGCTCTCCACGTGCCAGGTGCACGGGAAGAGCAAGAGAGCGATTGATGGTGATTCAGGCGCACAAGCTCCATTCGAGGGATATGTTTATAATCCCCCGCAGAAGCCTTTTCCTCTACCGCCTTCGTGAGTACATTTAATGCGAATTATTTGGTGGGTATTTATGGATTTATGATGATGATTATCTTTGGAATAGGCGACCAGAAGTGACACCACCCCCGTACAGGCCACCGGTGACGCAACCACCGTATCAGCCACCAGTTACCCAGCCTCCGTACAGGCCTCCAGTTACTCAGCCACCGTACAGACCACCTGTAACTCAACCACCGTACAGGCCACCGGTAACTCAACCACCTTACAGGCCACCGGTAACTCAGCCTCCGTACCGGCCTCCGGTTACTCAACCACCGTACAGACCTCCAGTAACTCAGCCACCCTATCAGCCTCCAGTTACTCAGCCGCCGTACAGGCCTCCAGTAACGCAACCACCGAAACCACCAGGATACTCGTATCCGAAACCAAAAGAGCCATTTCCACCTGTAACTCAGCCTCCGGTAACTCAGCCACCGTATAGGCCTCCAGTAACTCAACCTCCATACAGGCCTCCAGTAACACAGCCACCATATCAGCCACCAGTCACTCAGCCTCCATACAGGCCGCCAGTTACTCAACCACCAGTCACTCAACCTCCATACAGGCCGCCAATTACTCAACCACCAATAACTCAGCCTCCATACAGGCCGCCAGTTACTCAGCCTCCATATAGACCTCCGGTAACTCAGCCTCCATATAGGCCGCCAGTTACTCAGCCTCCATACAGACCGCCAGTCACTCAGCCACCAGTAACTCAGCCTCCATACAGACCGCCAGTAACGCAGCCTCCATACAGGCCTCCGGTAACTCAGCCTCCATACAGGCCGCCAGTAACTCAGCCTCCGTATAGACCTCCAGTCACTCAACCACCTAAGCAACCCGGATATTCATATCCAAAACCAGACGAGTCCTTCCCAACGCCAACAAGGGTGCCTCCACAGACTACCCCCAGGCCAACTGTGCCCTTCGGAGAACGCACTACGCTGAGACCAACCACACCAAGACCATCGCCTCCTACAACACCGAGGCCGGTTCAGAGCACAACGTACTATTATCCAAAACCGGATCAACCTTTTCCCCCGACCGGCAGACCTCCAGTAAAAACTCCACCTCCATTCACAACACCTGAATATATTCCTCCATCACCTCAGACCAGACCTCCCCCTACTAGACCTCCACCAACAACTCCTGAATATATTCCTCCGACCCGAACAACCCCACGACCACCACCTCAGACTAGACCTCCACCAACCAGACCTCCTCCCACTAGACCCCCACCAACAACTCCTGAATATATTCCTCCGACCCGAACAACCCCACGGCCACCACCTCAGACAAGGCCTCCACCTCCTCCGACTACCACGAGAAGACCTTCACCACCCCCAACGAGACCTCACTTCGATACACCAAAAACAAATCCACCAAAGTACCTACCACCGGTAGAAGTTACTACAAGGCCTCCGCCACCTCCAACGAGAAGACCTCCACCACCACCAGTAACTAGGACTCCTCCACCGCCACCTCCACCAACGCGGAGACCTCCACCACCGCCAACAAGGAGTCCGCCACCACCTCCACCTCCAACACGACCCACATCACCTCCACCAACGAGACCTCCACCTCCTCCACCAACGAGACCTCCACCACCTCCACCAACGAGACCTCCACCTCCACCACCAACGAGACCACCACCTCCTCCACCTACGAGACCTCCACCGCCTCCACCAACGAGAAGACCAGTCTCAACCTCTCCACCAGAATACCTGCCACCCCCAACAACCAGAAATCCCTTCATCCCTCCCCAAACCACCAGACCACCTGTCGTTCCCCCTCAAACAACGAGAACACCTTACACCCCTTCTCAAACAACAGCCCGTCCACCCCCCGTAACCTCAAGAACAACATACGTTTCTCCTCCAACTCAACCAACTCGTCAACCTGAAACCAGACCACCCCCATACCTTCCACCATCCTCCCCAAGACCCACGTACCAAACCATTCGTCCCCCTCCCTTCCCAACCCCAATCTACAGCATAACCCCGAGTACATCAACCTATCGTCCACCCCCAACCGGTCGACCAGGACCACCACCAACCCTCCCACCCCCCACATCGAGACCAATCGGATACAACTACCCAATCCCTGAAATCTCCTTCGATTTTCGTAAACGTTAGTACCTAGATTTATATTAAGAATAATAAAAAATCGTACAATTGGCTAACGAGAAAAAAAATTGATAGTTTTTTATCTTGAGGCTTAAATTTACGAATGTAAATCGCCCGAAAATGCTCACATCTACTCAACGCCTGAAAACGCTGTACCAATTTTATCTTTTAGAAAGAGAAAATGTTGCGTGAAGATGTAATTATCGCAAGGTAAAATAAAAGACAATTTTTTAAATCCACCTGTACAGGACCAATTTCATTGTCCAAGTGCAGTGACTTCTCATTCTAAACCATCTTCATGGACACTGACTTCCAAAGTCGTTTGGTAAGTAGTTCATGCATTCACATGTTCTCCTACCATCTCCATCCGCCCCCACGAGAAAAGAATTTCTCATTGTACCCGAACAGAGCAATTGAATACCAGTGAAAACTGCATTCGGGGAGTTTAGTCACTCCAGCAGGTGCCAAGTGAACAACCAGCCTATTGATACCAGTGAAAAAATAAAAAATCTCAATTATGATTGAACGTGCGTGAAATTGGAGTGCACGAGATGTTCGAGACTGGACGGAGATCGGCAATTAGCAGTTCAGAGCTGGGACTTTACTCTGATCGCGCTGATCGATACAATTCGAGTAAATACGGACCTGTCGTCAGGAAATTTGCTATTGTGGTCATGGCTATCGTCGCTGTAATTTTGGTAATTCCTTTCACTATATCTAATCAGATCCTAAAGATTGAAAAATCCTATTTCCACATCTCATCCCTAAGAATTTTATCATCATTTACGCGCCAAAAATATTTGAATTAAAAAAAAAAATTTTCCTCCGTGAAAAATTATAGATAATGCCCGTGGGCCCGTGGGCCCGTACGCCGGTAAACCATATCTTATGAAAAATTTTTCTTCAATTTTCGATTTCTTGTAATCGGAATATTTTTTCCAAATTTTCAAAAAATTTCGGGAAAACTTTCCAGAAAATTTTTTTTACGAAACAAAAAAAAATGGGAACATTTTTTTTATAATTTAAATGGCGTATTTTTTTAGAATATTGAAAAATCAAAAAAGTAAAAACTGAACAGTATAATTAAAAAAAAAATTATATTCGCAAAAATTTCTAGAAAATTATAAATAAAGTTTTCCGAAATAAATTTTTGAAGTTTTTCAAAACCTTTTCCAAAAATAAAATTGTTTTGTTTCCCAGGTTTTTTTTGTTTCAAAAGAAAAATTTTCCGAAATGTTTTGAAAATTCGGAAAAAATATTCCGATTACAATTTTTTTTCTACCCGGGTACTCTTCAAGACGATAAAAGGAAAATCAGTTGTTCATAGAAAGATTAATCTAAGAACAATTCACTCTCCCCGATAATGATAATTCTTATAAAAAAGATTACATTGTTGCAAAGAGAGATAGAGCAGTTCGTTCCCCTCGACTTAATAACAATAATCACCCGCTCATTAGCACTTCATTGTAAAATTCTGTCTCATCACTGCAGTTACGTTAGCATGTGAACAGCATCAGTAGATGGACTGTGGGAATTCCCTCCGAGCTTTCTCTTTTATCATGTAATTCCGTCTAAATTCAACCGTTAAATGTCTGTATCTCTCAACCCAAAAAGAAATTCTACACGAAAGAAATTCTACGGAAGATCATGTACGAGGAGGCTCCAAATATTTTCTCCTCAGGTCTTAATTCTGCAATGAACATGATGCGTGACGACCGGTCGTGACGTCGAACCCGAGATTTTTCTGCAATGCTTCACATATGGGGCGTTAACTGTGCTTTGACACGGATTATACATTCCTACAATTCTCAAACTCGATTATTTCTCAATTTAATGCGAATAAAATAGCGTGATCTAACACCATGAAGCGTTTAATTGTTGAATTATAATTGTCGTAATTTCACGGTCAAGATGATCGATAGAAACTCGACGTGGAAATGATTTCTCAACTTCAACAGGCCGCTATATTCATCTACGATTTTGCCTCCGGAGCATCAGCAAGCAGCAAAGTCAGCCAGGAGACAAAGCACATCTACATCCTGCAGAATGCCCTGAAAAAATCCTCGAGTCTCCCCAAAAAAATTCCAACAACATCCCAAAAACCAGAGGTCGAGAGACTCTCGATGACGAGCATTGAAGAGCGATATGACGACGACATAAAATCCCTGTCCTTCATCGATCCCTCAAACAAATCCGAAAAGTATGGAAAGAGTCTGGAGCCTGATCCACTGGAGCCACGATCCCAGAGTCTTGAAAATTTCAAATTACGCAAGAGATTATTGGAATCAGCCGAGAGCGAAGACGTTGGTGAGGAGGAAATCGAGTCTAAGCAATTATTCAGCAATCACGCAGTCGTCTATCGAGTCAGACAAATGTAACAAAAAAATCCTTTAACGTCCCTCGAATGAATCAGCAACACTTCTTTATTGATTTAGGTATCCCCATGGACCAGACGACAACGAGGAAGCTCCAGAGGATCTACGACCCACCCCTTTTCACTTCAAACTCCAGAACCCGACGCCCACATCCTTCCAACGCCTCAAATTCCCTCAATTATCCCAGTACAGGTATCCCCACAACTCCCGAAACATTCAGGACATAATAAAATACCTGACGAACGACCCGGAGAGTCCGAAACGAGGAATTAAATTCACTGGAGTGTACATGAACCCAAAGAAGTACGACCTATACCCCGACATCGGCGAGATGATGGCTAACAGCGATAAATCCGAGATATTAGTCCCTGGAGATGATGAAGACCCTGAGGACTCTGACAGTTCTCCATTTCTCTTCATGAATAATGATCCTTTCTATCCTTACAAGCCTAAACATCCTGCGGACGTCAATCTCCTAGCACCTGCCAACCTTAGGTGAATAAAATCATTAAATTTAGCAGGAAACGTCATTTAATCGACTTGTCTTCAGGTTTTCACCTGCGGGTCTTCAAAGGTACAATCCCTACTACGAACAATATATGCAGCGTCCGATCATCATGAGACCACCTCCACCCGTCGAATCAACCTATGACAATGGTGCAGGCTACTCAGCCTATGGGAACAAGAAGAGGAAGGCAAAGCCCTTCAGCGTGATGCTGGATATCTACCCCATCACCGAAATTAATGATCAACCGACGAATAAGAAAGTTTCACGACCTAGACCGAGTGAAGAGGACTATTCAACAGATTCCAGAAGACCTATGACCTTTGGTCGAGGTGGGAGATACTACGGGGGCCATCCCCAACCGATTCCTGTCGTCGCTTTTCCAGCGAGTCCATCTGGAACGGAAGAGGAGGAGAAGCAGCAAATGGTATTTCACCTGAATTTGTATCCCCGGAAGAAGAACAAACTCAGCAGGTGAGGGGATAGGTTTTGAAGAGTTTAAGGATTTTTTATTGTCACTCTCGTGTTTTAGGAAAGATATTATCCAGAGATCCGAGGCAATGCCTCCAGAGAATCATGAGCAATTCGTGAGGAAAGTCATGTCTCCATTTGATACAATCACCAAACAATTGACTGATCACTCTGCCATTGAGGAATCGAAACTAGAAGAGGCAGATAACGACCCGACTAATTTACCATTGACCAAATACGAAGAGAGCTTTCTGGAAATGCCGAATGAAGAGGACAAAAAGCCCCAGGATGTACTGTTCAATCATCAGGGTAATAAGAGCGAGGAAAGTATTGATAATATGAGCGAAGCTAACGAGACTGTCTCAGGAGGAATAAAAAATTCAACCTCTGATTTGGATGTCGATACCCCCGAGGGTTTTCAGAAATTTGCCGATGGTCTGGTAGCGACAGACTAATTACAAAGAGCAATCCAAAGAATAAATCCTGTACGTAAAATTGGAAAATACTGTAAAAGTGAAAGTATTAGAAGTTATTGTCTCCACATAGTAGCAGACATTCACCAATTAGAGTAATTCCGAGTTTCACTTTGTAGAAAAAAATAATGTGATATCGTAAGACCGATTTACGACTATTTTATCATGTTTTTTGCACCATAAAATCGTCGATTTATCGAAAAAAAAGAAAGATAAAACATTGGGTTGGTACCAGCTGTTACCTTGACATTTAAATAAACGCACAGACTGATAAATCCTCAGCCGAAATACTTCAACTTCTCACATGTCTAAACGTCCATCGATGAATATAAATTATATATTTTTTGTATTCAACGTTTATATAAATACTCTAAAATGTACATGTCTCAACTGAAAGGACTAATTAAGAATTATATTACAGAAGGCTTGTACCTCAAACTTATCCCACTGTACAAAATAATTGGACACCTTTCGATTATCCACTTATCAATTTTAAATCACTAGTCATTATTCATAAGCACCGAAGTCTTCTTCATTCTCTCATGAAAACACTTTACGCTCTAGACAAGGTGCTGGGATGATAGAGCGTTGTGTCAGCCCCCCACTCGTAAGGGCCTTCGTGAGGGCCCAAAGCAACGATTGTTCCAGGCCCAAGGGTCCCCAATGTTGTGTGAGATTGTGCATTGACCATTCCAGGCCCTGAAGAAACATAACTCAGTGGTGGTCTCGCTTGTTCCCTCAAGCGTGCGTGTTTCACGTGACGTTTGTATCTTCGAAATGGAGAAAATCGAGTTAATAACCTCATCATCATCTTCATATTATCACTAAAATATCACTCTGGTAATTGAATTCCATGAAATCAAAGTCAACAAATTACCCCTGCATTCAATCTCTAGAGTTGTTAGTGTCCAATTACGATAAAACTTACTTCGAGTGCATGCAGCATAACACGCAGCTAGAAATAATCGTGGCAACACCAACCAATGCTGCTATGGCAAGTACCCACATCTGAGTCATCGAAGCATCAGCTCGTGCCACGAGAGCTGCACAATGCTGTACTTTCTCAACGTGAAATTTCTCGTAGACCTTCTTCAACTCGTCATTCCTGGAGTCCCTCAACAGTGCCTTCATTTCCTCGAGATCGTATGCCTCACGTCCCACCATTTGAAAGCAAGAGCTTGTCGATGAGAAGTCAAGGGAATTATCGTCCTTCGAGTAGAACTGAGTGTCGTAAACGTTGACTGTGATGGGAAGAGACAACGCCTGCTGCACAGCCTTTTCAAATTCCTCGAGCGTCTTTCTCACCTCAACCGGTGGCTTTGAGAATACAAACTTCAACATGTCTCTGTCCCTCAGCAGAAAAATGCGAAGTGTCACGTTGGTCTCTCTTCCAGGTACTTGAGAATTATTCGCTGTGATGGGGATCTCCATGAAGCCATCAGCAAAGCTAGCCATCGAGCCAGTTGTCCTGAGCTCTCCACTTTGAGGATTCAGTGCCAGATACGATGGAATCCCCTTCTTCGACATCGAGGGCTCAGCCAATGACGTGAATGACACCTTTCCCATGACGTAATTAATCGGAAGTGCATCGACATCTTCATCATAGGCTTCCAAAGTAATCAAGCTCGTATCAATAGGTACATTAAGTCTGACCCCAATCGTGATGTTGTCCTTCCTGAATTGGGGCTTGTTGTCGTCAACGTCAATGACTCTAACCAGGAACTGTCGCTCCGAAGGATCCTGACGATTGTATCTCCTGGGAATTACATCAGGCAGCATCACAGGGTATTTAAAACACTTGACTGTTAACAGATGACGATCCACTATCTCTCGATCGAGTCGCCCAGCTGATCTAATAATTGCTGAGTTGTTCTCCAGTCGTTCTATACTAAAAAGTCCAGCTTCGTTCCCATAAGTTATGGCGTAATCCATCATTCCGTTTTCACCAATGTCTTCATCGACGGCCTCGACGATTCCGACCTTCGTACCCACAGGAACTTCCTCAGGAACACTGAACTCTATCGGAGGACTGTCCAAACCCCTTTTAAAATGTGGCTTGTGATCATCGATGTCGTTGACAACTACCTGAAGAACTCTGGACGCTTGCTGAGGAGGACTCCCCAAATCCTGAGCAACGAGAATTAATGTGTAACTGTCCTTGATCTCACGATCCAAAAGTTTACGCGTTGTAATCAATCCTGTCTCTCCATTGATCCTGAACGAGCTGGCGTCGTTCTCAAAATTTCCATCCTCCAGAAATTTGAAGGTAATCCTACCATCAGGACGATTGGGATCATCAGGATCCGAAGCCACTACCTGAAACACTGGACTCCCTATCGTCGAGTTCTCGGAGATGTACGCAATCTCCTCCAGTGTGGGACGGATGAAGAGAGGAACTCCATCGTTGCTGACGACGTCACCGATGTAGAGGGTCAGAGAAACGTCAGAGTGCAGAACAGGTTGTCCATTATCCTGACTCCTAACTCTCATATTATAAGGATCAGTCCTGCCCTTTCCTGTTAGTTTTTTTGCAGAGTAAATCTCTCCGGTTTGATGGTTGATCGAGAAGAGTCCACTGGCCTCTCCCTCGTCGATAATCTCGAAGTATACTTCCCCTCCCTTTCCCTCGTCTGGATCACTAGCTGTGACATTGACAACGCTGACACCGACGGGAGCATTTTCAGGAATTACTGCTGTGTAGGAGTCCTGGGGGAAGGTGGGGGCGTTGTCGTTGACGTCGAGAACGTCGACAGTTACCAAAGACCGCGTGGTCCTCTGCTCTGCCCCACCTCCAGGCATGTCAGAGGCCACAGCATAGAACCTGAGGACAGATTGCCTCTCTCGATCGAGTGTTGTATCCTTTGCGATCCTGATGTTTCCATTGAGTGCATCAATATCGAAGAGATTGGCGTTTTCCCCGGTCAGGGTGTACCTCACCTCGCCAAATCCCCTCTTGACCTCCTCTTCGGTATTCGCACTGTCCACATCCACAGCCTTGACATTCAAAACAATCCTAGAAGGCTTCGAATCCTCTAACACCGATATCTTGTACTCTTTCTTCGTGAACTCTGGACTGTTGTCATTGACATCTTGAATCTCAACGATAACGGTAGCTTCCGTCATCGTCCTGGTTATATCGTAATCCCTGGCAAGCGCTCGGACCTTGAACTTTATGAATTTCTGTCCCAAAGACTCGTAATCCAGTCTTTTACTCAACACGACGTTTCCACTCTGAACGCCTACATTAACGAATCCCTCGTCTTCATCTTCTCGGACGAGATCAAACCTCTGGACAACGTGACCAGTGGACTCCCTGGCAGACAGCATCAACAGGGTAGTTCCAAGGGGCTGCTCTTCAGGCACAGTAACTCTGATCACCGGATTATTCAACGACCACCCAGGATTCAAGAATATTGGGTTATTGTTGCTGAAGGCTTGAATGTAGATCGTCACCTCGACAGTATCGAATTGCAACTCTTTATCGACCGCTGCATTGACATCTCTTGCTTGAACAGTTAAAATAATCACCGCTGCCACTTGATAATCCAAAACTCGATTCACAGAAATAGCTCCCGTGGTTGGATGAATCCTGAATGCAGTCTTGTAATCGTAAGGTGTTGTGCTCTTCAAGGCAACTCCAGTCTTATCAACAGCTTGAATAGGTTCCACTATCGAATACTCGATATCAGCGTCTGTATCAGGATCGACCGCAGACACCCTGAGTACAGAATCACCGATCGATGCTCGTTCCGATACATAAACCAGGTAAGTTGAATTCCTGAATTTCGGTGGCTTATTATTAACATCGATAACATTAACAGTTACAGTAGTGGTAGCTGTCTCTCTAACCGGTGCTCCAGAATCAACAGCGTATATAATAACCTCGTATTTATCACCACCAGTCTCTAGATCAAGTCTAGCATCAGGGGATACCGTTATAATTCCGGAACTGGAATCAATAACAAAGTTGTCTTTAGCCCCGGAGGCAATGTAGTACTGCAGAAGGCTGTCTCGTCCATCAGGATCATTAGCCACTACTTTAATAACTTCTGTCCCCGGACTGGCATTTTCTAATAATCTCGCTCGATAACTATTGGGTCCAGGGACTCCTTTGTAGTTTCCCCTGAAGACGGGCCTCTGGTTACCAGGAACACCAACACGAACCAATACTTTTGTCTCGGAGAACAGCGGGGGATAGCCATGATCAGTGGCTCGAATTGTCAATTCATAGAGACCCCTCTCGGTGTCCCCAGATCTGGCTGGAGAGTTCATGGTCACCTCTCCGGTCTGCGCATTGATATGAAAGACATTATCACTCATTCCGGTGTGCCTGCTGATAGAGTACGTGATTTGTCCGTTGCCATGAGCTGGACCATCGACATCAGTTGCTCTAATGAATAACTGAGGATCAAAGCTAGTGGCACCTTCCCTCACCGTTCTGGAGTACTCCTTCTGCTCGAACACTGGTGCATTGTCATTGACATCAGCCACTTCTATGATAACATTTACCGTTGACACTCTACCCCCTCCATCTCTCGCCTCCATCGTCAGAGAATAAGACTTCTGAACCTCATAATCCAGAGCCTTAACCAACCAAATCCCTCCATTCTTCATTTCAGTCCTGAATTTATCAGCTCCAAATCCTCGCAGGGTATAAGTCAATTCTCCAAAACTCTCGCTGTCCTCATCCCTGGCGACGACGTCCCCAAATTTAGTCCCAGGTTTGGCATCCTCCCTCACCGAGAGCCGATAAATCGCCTGAGAAAATTCCGGGCTGTGATCATTGGCATCCAGAAGCTTCACATGAACCCTCGAGAAAGCTGCAACTCGTCCGTCGACGGAGGCAGTCACATCAAACTCCATCTCTCGTTTTGAAATGTCTTCCACGTCGTAATCCAGAATTTTTGGATCGAGAACTTTGATTACAACTGGGACTCGCCCCTGTGCCTGCTCAGGTGTCACCGAGAATCCTCGACTGACCCCTGGATAACTCGGTGCATCTCTCAGGGCTAAAATGAATTTGGCATTCTCACCGACGTCATTATCACTGACAACCATATTCAATCCAGGCAAAGGTGTGTCAACTCCTATATCCTCAAACACTTTAACCTTGAAGAATCCCTCATTGAACACCGGGGACAGATCATCAACGTCAGTAACAACGATTGTAATAACCGAGGTTGAAAATTCAGCGGGAATCTCATCATTAATCAACTCCGTAGCCTTGACTTTAAACGTATAAATTCCCCCATCATGAAGAATCCTAGTCTCTTCCCGATCCAGTGCAACATCAGTGGTGACAAGTGTTCCAACAGTGATATCACCCTCCCTGGAGATCCTCAAATCGAAATGATTAAGATCATCGCCCTCAAGACTGAGTAAAACCGACCTAGACTCGCCAGTATCTCCATCCCGAGCCCTAATGGTCAATACCGGATGCCCCGGCGACGTGTTTTCCGGAATAGCTGCACTATAAGGAGCATTCAGAAATATCGGGGGCTGATCCTGAACATCTAGGATATCCACAGCAACTGTGGCCCTAGCCTGGAGCCTCTTAGAGAAATCTCCAGCCCCATCAGTTGCTAGCAACGTGATGAGGTAAGAATTTCTACGCTCGTAATTCAGGGGTTGAACGACTGTGATTCTCACATCGTATTTTCCCTCTGAGATCTGGAATAAAAGGTCTGATTACCTTGGATAAAGACCTAAGGAGATATATTGAGGGGAAGTTCGAACCTTCTCCGTGGTGACGTTGAACACGAAGCAAGTGTCATCGTCAGCCGATGCTGGTACACACTTGACCTCGACGTCAGCGTTGACCCCACCGTCACGATCAGTAACCGTAACGGTCCCCTCTGGCAACAACAGACTACCAATTTTAGCACTCTCCATTATCCTGGTTGCATAAGGTCGACCATGATAAACCGGTGGATTATCATTCTCATCGAGAACAGCAATTTCTCTCCTCAAGGACACGATATTTGGCTCAGACCCAGCCACACCCTCATCTAAACGATTGAAAAATTATAACTCCCCACCACAAGACTCAATCACCAATTACTCACCAGTTATACTGATGATTACTTCAATGAGATCCTGGACTTCACGGTCCAGTGCACGCCTGAGTGTAACAACACCAGTTTCACGGTTAACCGTGAAATACTCGCCACTGATTGAATAATGCAATTTCGAGCCCTCCGGGTCTTCACCCTGGAGTTTATAGACAGCAGCACCAGGTAATGTCCCTTCTGACACAGCAAGTCTCGCCATATCACCATTGTGAATAAAATGAGGCCCTCGATTTACCACTTGAGCCAACACTGGTGACAGTGCGATGATCCAGAGGATCATAAAATCTCTCATCATCACGCTGAACACAGAATCATGTTAATAATCATCCACTGGCGATCCTGCCATTTTTGGAAGTGTTCTCATTGCAACGGAATAGGAGACAACAACGGTATCAGTTACCGGTTTCATTGCAATCTCAATGAAAAGGCGTTAGAAATCAAATTCCATTTCTGGTCGAGGGAGAAAGAAAAAGAGAGAGAGCCATCGCCTCAGCCCTGATCTTGTCCGGTTTTCTCAGTGAATAAATAATGGACTTTCTAACATCCCGAGATTTTCACTCGTGGGAAAAAAAAAAACCTCACTGGATGAATAATGTCTGGTCCACCATTATTACACCCTGCAGAGGAGTAATTTTAATATTCATATGATTGTTCGAGGGCTGTTATTTTTCATGGACTGCGGTTGATGTAATTACCGAGGAAATCCTGAAAACAGGATGAGAACACCGAGATTCCTCTGTCGTTCGGCTTTCTATTGATATAAATACACCTTTATCGTTGGAATGGGTAACAACATTGCGTAAGACAATTGTACCGAGAGAAATAACGAGTGCGTCTAGGCGCAATACCGTGACTTGAGCTCTCACTTCTTATGGAATTACAATTCAATCGAGATGATAATCTTCAGTGCAATATCCGAATCCTCTTCCTATCTCCTCCCACTTCACCGTGTTAACATAATTATTCACCGCGATAAACAACAATTATTTCATGGAAAAACAAATTGATTATGGATTCACAGGGTGAGATGAAGGATTGAAGCGTCAAGTCACGTTCTCCATGACTCAATCAAGGATATCCTGGTCATCCACCCCCTGTGAATCCCATTTTTTCCCTCTGAAATTTGTGTTTATTTGAGTCAACAGTCTTCAAGCGAAGTTCTCCGGATAATGAGCCACACATTACACAAAAAAAAAAAATACCCGTTATTCCCAGTGGTCATTACCGCATTCCACCGGTATTATGTTAAATTTACCGAGCGCGAGAAGCATGACGACGTAAATTTACCGATTATTCATAGAGTAAAGCAAATAAAAAATAGCGAAAGGTGTTGAACGAGTTTGGATTCATCTTGTGAGATGATCTCTCTCCCCAGCATCGAACTCCCCAGTTTTCGACGGGACCCATCCCATTACTAACCATCCCGAGAACATCGATCCCCTGGCCCATGAGAACCCCCCGAAAAAAAACCCCTAACAATTTTCCACCAGCAAAGAGACTCGATTTCATCCACACGACATCACGCGATCATCATCACCCAGAAGACCTGATTAACGGCACGTCCGTCTAACTGTCTTTTCTACCGGTTACCTGTGGCCTCGTGTCCCAGACTCTTTAATCACAACGCCATTGAAAAAGAAAAAAAGAAAAACCACCGTTATTCCCTGTATTACGTTACACGTGGGGAATTTCAAGAGTTCTGAAGTGACCGGAATGTTGTCCCCCACCTCGAAGAAAAACCGATGCGAACACTTCCAAAAGTATTGGATCACTCATCAGAGATGAATAATAAAATACTATATCTCCAATCCAATGAATTACCAATTAATCCAAATGCGACACGTAAAAATCCACTGGTCAACTCATCGTAACTTCACTCTGCAGTTCAACCTCTGGAAGACAGCAGAAGTAACCCTCCAGGTTAATTTATTATTGAATTTTTGACAGATAAAGGAGACGTGAGTCTCGTGTACGGAGTGTGTTGTCGAGGCTATGGACAGGAGAGCACTGCATCGTAAGAAGGTATGCGGGGCCTCAGGCCCAAGGAGGAGTGGAAGGAATGGGAATGAGAAAGAAACGGTTGTACCTTGTGGAATAAGGCGAGTCTATAGACTATTCGTGATAACTCCGGGAATAACAGGTAACACCATAGAATCGTTTTATCCATCCTTGTTGATGGGTGGAATAAGGATGAAAAATTAGGAAAAAGGAGGGAAAGGCATGCCTTCACCGAGCGATTATGACTCCAGTGATTTACGATATAGTAGAACGTAGGTGGACGGATGGAAAATTGAATAAACAATTTTCATGGATTTTTACCAACAGCTCGACCAACCAAGAACTACTTTTTACCATTCAAGCTGAATTTCTCGAGTTTATTTTATGAATTATCAATTTTTCCCGTTAAATTATTCAATACAAACGGTTGTTAATGCATTAATTACCGAATGCTAATGGAACTATCATTTTACTTGTGATATAGAGGCAATTTTTAAATAGGAAAACTGGATATATTGGAGGTCTCAACGCGTGATCGCACCTGGAGGTAGACAAGCTGAATATTTCTGGAGTTTATCCTGTCGTTGGCTTTTCAATACCCCGAATCGACTCCGATAGAAAGTATGAATTGATTTATTGGGAGAAGTAATCATTCAAATACGTCATATCACACTCATCAATCGAGTGCTGAGGGAGAAGAATGGCAAAACAAATTCTGATGGATCTACTGAAACGGCTGATCGATCACTGACCCAGTGAACGACTCCCTCGATTGGTCAATGTTTTTTTTTTTTCAACCAACTGGCTTTGATTTCTCTTACATCTAGCTCCTATAGGCGAAGGAATAATTGTCTTGAGTGGAAAGGAGATACGAATATTGATGAAAACATTAAAATCCGAACGTGGGATAATTTGAAAGATCATCCCCAACGTTTCCCAGTGGTTCTGCAATCGCGTTAATTCAGTGCAGCTCTGAGAAATGTCAGCGTCATACATTACGAGTGAGAAAGATCGGTCGACTGAATGAATAGTGTTATCAGTGCAGAGGAATTCCCACGGATTATTCAGAATCTCAGACCTGAATTTCTGTTAACGGAGAAGAACTTTCGCTAAGTGATCCCTAGAGTGCGACATCTGGCTCATCAATAACACCAATAAAACCTTTCCAATAAATTATCCAATCGGAGCGTATCACTGACACCAAATTGAATCCACAAAACCCTTTTTATCCTTTTCTCGACCATCGAAATAATAAATGAAACCTGACTCTTACGCTTTTTTTTTTTATTTGATGTTGGATTTGTCACGCCTCGTGGCCAAATCTCTCGTGTAATTTCCAATAATTTTTTTTCATCCCATGTGTCAGCGAGATCGATTTCACGGTGAAAAGGGGTTTTTTATCGAAATCGGGGAATTGTCTAGAGAACGAAGGGTTGAACCGCCCGTTCTTCAATAAATTTTTACCAATAATTTATAAATTCGTAAAGCAGGAGAAAAAAAATGTTTTACTCGAAATATTTTTTCCAAATTTTTCAAATAATTCCGGGAAAACTTTTCAGAGAATTTTTTTTATGACAAAAAATCGGAAAACTAAACAATTTTATTTTTGGGAAAGGTTTTGAAAAATTTTTCAAAAATTTGAATAGGAAATTTTCTTATAATTTAGATCGCGTATTTTTTGAGAATATTGAAAAATAAAAAAAATGAGAAAACAACAGTATAATTAAAAGAAAAAATTATATTCGCAAAAATTTCTGGAAAATTTTTCACATTTTCCAAAAATACAATTTGTTCCCCGATTTTTTTTTGTTTCAAAAGAAAAATTTTCAAGAGATGTTTTGAAAATTTGGAAAGAATATTCCGATTACAATTTTTTTACCCGATCCATCGTAACATACGGAACAATAATTGATGATTTAATAACATCGCGGAGTGAAAGTAAACTTTTGCCTGGGAATTCTAAATTTATGGAGTACCCGAAACAATGTAGACCGTTAATTTCCCTCAAGATTCACACGTGCCGGTATCCCACACCCGATGTAAATTGCAAATTGCATAATAAACCTCTCAACTAACCCAAACAGAATCTAAACGGCTCAATTCGTCACAGACTGTCTGCTGAAAAAATTTTTCATTCACATGATAATGAGAGTCAACTCACCGACTCGATCATGTGCAAATCGATAATGCATCGACGATAATCGAATTTATGGACGACCTGCGCAATTCTCTGATTTTCCCGTTGTTGAGGTCATGATGCTGAATGGCATAAACGATATATGAATTTCTATTTTTTTTCCCCCGATTTATTTTCGAGGACCTGATTAGCCTGTTGCTGTTGCTATAGCGATATTTATCACGCCATATGTCACTTATTAGATTATCTGCACTTGTTGTTTCAATGGGGAGGTATTATCGGTATCGCATCACACCAGATTCTGATAAAACTTCGAAAATTAAAGAATGAATCAACCGAAAGTTGTCAACGCCGTAATTTTCCGCCTAATTCTCCAGAAATTACCGGAAAACAAATAAATTTCGAGCAATACCGAAATATAGTGTACCCAGGGTAAAAAATTGTAATCGGAATATTTTTTCCAAATTTTCAAAACATTTCTGGAAAAATTTTCGGAAAATTTTTCTTTTGAAACAAAAAAAAAAATCGGGAAACAAAACAATTTTATTTTTGGGAAATGTTTGGAGAAATTTTTCAAAAATTTGTTTCAGAAAACTTTTTTTATAATTTCTAGAAATTTTTGCAAATATAATTTTTTTTTTAATTATACTGTTGTTTTCTTACTTTTTTTATTTTTCAATATTCTCAAAAAATACGCCATCTAAATGACAAAATAAAATTTTCTAAAAAGTTTTCCCGAAATTTTTTGAAAATTTCGCAAAAAATCTTTCTTTTACAATTTTTTTTTTACCCGGGACTATAAAAAAAAATGGAAAAATACTTGAAAATGATGAAGATAAAATGGCGTATCCGAATTTTGTCTATTTTCTAATTACCAATAATTAATGCTCGATGGAATCTCAATGAGCTCCAACCACTAATCCGAAAACGAGGCGTCCAGTTACAACCGCGGCACGCGTCATATATCTCCAGATCCAAGGGATGATGGAGGGGGGGTAAAATAGAAAAATGAGAAAAAGAGAAGAAATAGGGGCGGGGAAAGCCCACTGTACGATTAGAGGGTAAATCCCAGTCTGTCTGTCTCCCTCTGAATGGTGCCCCATATACAGTAGCTAGGGGTTCTCCCGATATGTTGTCAAGGTGGGGGGTACGCAACCCCCGATGGCAAAGTCCTATATATGCCACTACAGACCCTTCGGACGTACACAGTTCTCATTCGTACCCCGAGTTTATCGCCTCGTGTACAACACAAACTCCGTATCACGTTGAACCAATTGCAATCTATTTGTTAACAATTTTTGTGGAGTTAAAATTAATCAGTGATAATTTTCTAGACTGGATTAATCCTCATTAACCGTGAGTATTGGTGGATTTGTTTGTACAAACAATATTGTACTTGAAGAATATATTAACGGAGTTATGAATTTATTTCTCAGGTACACGATGTCGTCCGAGTACTCATTCTGCAGTGAGAACGGCTTCGACGAGCTTTCTAGCTCATCAGACTCCGGGTTCGACGTGAGTTTCGAATCACCAAAGCACGAGAATTCGGTGGACCCACTCTACCCAGTGATGAAGGAAGAAAAGAAGAAGAAGACTAGAAACACCCGATGCAAAAGCCCCACACAGGTAATTCCCCTAATAATTACAATAATTTTTCATCGGATTGAAAATGAATATTCACAACCTCACGATTAAAAAATATCCAGGTATTAAAACTGAAGCGAAACCGTCGGATGAAAGCGAATGATCGAGAACGCCACCGAATGCACACCCTGAATGACGCCCTGGAACGTCTCCGGATGGCTCTGCCTACATTCCCAGAGGACACAAAGCTCACAAAAATCGAGACCTTGAGATTTGCTCACAACTACATCTGGGCGTTATCCCAGACCCTGGGCAACACCGATAGCGGTGAAATAACAGTGAACGTTGGCAACGTCACTGTAAGCATCACCGACAACGGCAACATGATCACATCATCAACGGGTAGCTGTGCTGTAGCTGCTCAAAAACGTCTAGGACCTGGTCACAACACATATCCCTATCCGCAAGAGCGTTTTATGCCAGAGTGGCAGGAGTACGATTGCTACAGCGACCAAAGCATCAGTCCACCGATCCAGTATCAAGCCTGCTATGATCAAAGGATGTACAATCCCCACACCCAACACCAGATGAGCCAACCGCACCTAATGGCTCATCATAATAACATGTACCAGTGTCTCTGAGATTGGATGGACAAATTGAGTGAGAGTGAACAATTTTTGAAAAATGACTGTCTCAATCGTCAACCAAATATTCAATCTAATCGCCATTTTATTTTATTGTAATAACGGAGTGAATTTTGTCAAATAATTGATCATTCGGTGTTGAATGGAATCATCTACCAGTGAATTGTAAAGTGCTAATGAAAATATCGTTAACTACTTTGTAAGAAAATATTTTATTACCAGTGTAATGATTCGCGGATAGACTGACGAAAAATGGAACCAATCGACAGCAATTTTCCGACTGCCATTTATTTTTTCTAGTCAATGCGAATAATTTCAGCGGATCTCGTTGTTTTAGGATTTTTTTTTAAGTTCATAGAGTGAAATAAACGCGTACCGTCGGGTTGAGGCTGTAGAATTAAGAGTAGAATTTAAGTGATGCCTGCGAATTGTGCTCTTATATAGTTCTGAGAAATATTTTCTATTGTACAAAGAATGGAACAATCAATAAAATTATTTTAAAGAATTGTTCATTTAATTGTTGAATTGATTCCTTCACCATTTAGTACACTTTGCAGGAATGATAATTGAAATGAGTGGTCACACGTGCCGAGGCACGTGCCCAAGTTTTATGTCTATTGTGAGTGAAATCCCAGCAGATGTATCACAAATTGTCGAGATGATTGGAAATTTCGGAGCTAGTTCTAATCCCTAGGATTACAAGTTTGTCACACTTCACATTTACCACGAATGATAATTTTTCAGTGATGAAAAAAATCCCAAAATTATTAATACCTCATAGCGACTGGATAAATTCATCTCGATTTCCTCTGATAAAAAAAAAAATTGTAATCGGAATATTTTTTACAAATTTTCAAAAAATTTTGGGAAAACTTTCCAGAAAATTTTTTTTATGAAACAAAAAAAAATCGGAAGACACAACAATTTTATTTTTGCAAAAGGTTTTGAAAAATTTGTCAAAACATTTTCCAAAAATAAAATTGTTTTGTTTCCCAATTGTTTTTTGTTTCAAAAGACAAATTTTCCGAGAAGTTTTCCAGAAATGTTTTGAAAATTTGGAAAAAATATTCCGATGACAATTTTTTTTTACCCGGGTAGGATAAATATTTTTCACTGGATTCGCCTATTCAACAAAAATTTCCATAACAAGAGCAGCAGAACCGGTGTAACCCGTCTCAAGTGTTACAATAATAAACAGAAAACGTCAGTCCTTCGAGTGCCCCCAGATCTATCAAAACAAGACTGAATGAAACAAAAATATCCTCTCAAAATTGCGCAAAAATGGTCCCCAAAGGGTTGCAACAATCCCATATTTACCCAAGAAAATTCAAAATTCAACATGACAATTCGCCTCGAAGCTGCCCCCCCAAAAATTCCCCTAAATACATCAGCTATTTGCAAAACAACTACGCAAGCTGCAACGAATCCGTTAGCCACACAAATCGCCGGTTTTTCCCCAAAATTGCCCAGTGGCCGTCCTGAATAGGCGATATATCTCCAGTGTAAACACAATAGGAAAAATGAACAGACGGTTGTCCTAAAGGTGTAGTAATCCCCCAAAATTTCCCCAATTTTCCCCCAAAAAATAAAAAAAACCAACCAATAAAATGAAAAAAAAAACGTAAAATAAATGGAGCGATGGCCGATGAAAAATTATTCGAAAAATGATTTCAAGTGATTTCTGGACAACTGTGATTTCAACATGATCGAATCGCCGTCACTGTCGAGTGAACATATCGATCGGTCTTATAGACTCATTGTACAGGGGTGCTGGTCTGTACATTGACATACCGGTCCCTCGATTTCAACCCCCCAAGGGTGGCAAAATACACGACACGAAAGGGAGAGACTAAACAGTTTTTCCCCAAATTCACGGAAATTCGTGAAATTACCCTGACCAATCGTTGAGCACTTAATCGATGATTAATGACAACGGTATTTCCTCCCCCTTCCGGGGCCCACTGTACCCAAATCGTTAAGTCAATGACATTTTTCAGTCGCCAATTAAGATAATCATCTAGGCCCTAACCGATTGACGAAAAAAAAACACCAACAAGTGAAATAAAAACGAGAAAAGAAAAAAGAGAGGAAAGAACAAACAGAGGAAATTTGACAAACATCTTTGAGCATCGTATTTCCGCATCTGTTTGGCTGTCTAACCGAGGGGCCGGGGGGTGGTCGCGGCTTTTCATTTCAACTTGGCATTTGCAGGCCTTTTGTGGTAAACCATGGAACAAAGAGGTGCACTTCTACCCGTAGGGCACCACCCGATACCGAACCCCCAGAATTATGGAAAAATCCTTATTTGCCTCATCCATCGTCTTAATCCTGGATTACTCCGTGGATATGTCCAGGCGAAACCGCATCCCCGATCATTTTCGTGAGCAAAAAAATCGACGGATTCACCCCCACATCACCCCTATCTCCCCCGAGAATTTATTAATTTTTGTTTGTGTATTTTTACGAAGAAAAAAAACCGAGAGAATAAATCGGCAAATGTATGCAGTGAAAAATGTTGGCCCATTGTCCCTCCCGTATTTATTAATCGATGCGAAAAAATAATAAAGTCTACCTAGTGATAAACCGGCGTATGTATGAGTTCATACGTGAATTTGACTCTGAAACGATAGACGTATAGACCAGGGGGGGACAGATGTCTGAGGGGGGCAGGTGTAGGCCTTCGTGTACGCGTGCCAACCAACCCCCCATCGTGTCGCCATTCAAGACTATAATTTACTTGAAGAATGCCCCCAACCAGACCTCGGAGACCAGCATTCATACGTGAGTGACGTATCACTATTAAAAATAATCGCGTATTCAACAAAATGGGATAAATAAAAAATTTAGCAGATCATTTGATCGGGGAGAATTATTTAATTTATGATTTGTTTCGCGGGGTAGATTTTAAAGATCCAAATATTCTGGCAATTTAGAATTTTTTTATCTTTGATAGATAATAGAGTCGTAGGTCAAGCCCGTGGGCTGGACTGTTGAAAAATTATAGATAAAAATTGAAGTTAAAAAAATGGAAATTTTTAATAAAAAAGGGACTGAAAGTTCTGTAAATGTGGGAAAATGAAAATGAAAATATCAAAATTTCGAAATTTCAATCGATGATTTTCCTTAATTTTCATAATGAGCATAAAAATTCAGGTTTTCATTGAAAAATCCATTTTTTCGAGTGTCGAGACAAACGAGAAATTTGGAAACGATTTTTCATTGAAGTGAAATTCAAACCCACATCATTGAAAATTCAGATGACTTTCTGACTGAAATTCCATGAAATTTTTAACCGTGTAGAAGTGAAAATATATTTTCGTAATTAATTATGACTCATTTGAGCGTTCTAATGTACTCCATGAGTCAAATATACGCGAAATCAAAAATCAGTCGAAAAAAAAATCGATTTCATATAAAAATCACTTGCTTCCTCCAAAAATCATTGATATTTTTACTATCTCGACCCTTTGGAGCGTTCTAATGTACTCTTCAGGGTGAATAAATGCAGACTAAACCGTGAGTTGTTGAAAAAATTGATTCCCATGATTTTTCTTCCAGTCCCCAACTCTAAGAATTTCCATATTAATACCGCGATAAATTGCCAAAAACACTCGGACATCTTTAACTCAAACTATTTTGACGGATTAAAGTCCCTGTTGTCGTTTGAAAAAGCTTTTAGAGTTCTTACACCCTGTAATCACATGTAAACCGGGGATTTAAGATGGACGATACAGCGGGACAAATCGACGAGGGGGTAAACTTTAAAAAGAGAAAGGCATTAAAAAAACACAGTTTTATTGGACTGGTAGGGGCTACCTAATCCGGATTACGCATCGAGAAGTGGATTTTATCTCGTATTGCAGTAGTGAATGACTGGTGCGTTATTCCAGATGAAAAACGCGTGCCCGGGATCAAATTCACGGTGCAAGTTCAACCGATAGACCCCAAGAACCGTTATTGATTCTAAATTACAAAGTATCGAACCACCCCCGCCTATCGTATTTCATATTTCTACCCGCAACACAATGAAATAATTGTGCAATTGTTAAAAATCCGAAGACTCGGCCGATATTTAATTTCATAATTGCAACATCGTCTTTGATGAATGAAAAATTTTACGTTCTGTTAATTTCGAATGGGGGTATTTCGGGTGAAATTCAATGTTATTGGAGCACTTTGCTCTAGGAAGTAGTCAAGTGGCCGAGGATTCTCTGGTCACGATATACGTCAGTAGGTTCATCGACACCCTCACCTAAGGACATATATAGGGGCCCCTCCATCCTGGCCAGCTCATTAAACACCCCCTGGCACCCCTCGAATCTACCCACACCCTGATTTAACTATTGTTTAGCTCAAAGCCGGTGTTCCTGTAACCCCCCTCCCATCCCCTTTCTACAAAAAAAAAATCTACACATGCACATGAATGTCAAAACTCACTCGTACGCTGGTACGACGAATAGACTCCGAGGATCGGGGGCAAAACCCATGCCATCTGTCCATACTTGGAGTTCTCCGTACCAATTGCAGTGGTTCTTATTTTTCTATTATTCCTCTCTGGTTTCATTCGCATTTCCAGAGGTGAAAGCACTCGTTGACTCTGACATCTGAAACGATTTAAAAAAATATTGAAACATTAGAGAATTGGAAAATAAAAAAGGTGTGTCGATTTTATGGAGGGGAGATTTTTTTATATGGGAATGGGAATTTTTTATTTATTTTTTTTTTATTCTGTTGAGCACCACCGGAAATGCAGAAGTGACATGATTATGATCTCCTCCCCCTCGGGGGCAGATGACTCCCTCGCAGTGCACTTTATTGTTATTTCATAACAATTGGCACGTCAGTGCTGAAACGATAACTGTTTTTCAACGTCAGGGTGTCACTGTGTGAATTAAAAACCCGTAACGGGTTATTTTTACGGCGTGAGGGTTTCAATTTCTCGTCATTTTTACGGTACGGGGAAATGTCCAACGAAAATTATCCGGAATAACAGAAAATTTAGGAAAAATTTGAAAATTGTTAGGTATCAATTCTTCAACATAATTTTTTATGGTTTCAGGAAAATTACGTCCATTTTTCGTATTTTTTAATGACAAACCCGAGCCTTTCAGATTTTTCTTTTATATTTATATCGAAATTCAGTGGAAATTATTTATGTAAATTGCGTAATAAAATGTCTCGTAAATCCGAGGCGAAATATAATTAAGTAAAATTTTACGGAATTATAACAAAATTTGTGGGATTTCTGTAATTTTAATATAAAAAATCGGATTTTGCGATATCTCAACGTAAATTTTCTCAATAAATTATTTCCGTAATAATTTTCCATAATTATTATTAAATATCCCTCCCCATAAGTGTATCATCAATTAAAAAATTGATCTCAGTTAAATTTCAATCAATTAATCGAGGAATGAAACGAATTGAATTTCTTGGAAAATCCAAGAAACAATGTTTCAATTTCGCCAGGGTTCCCCATGAGTAATAGTTTTTTTTTCTGAGAAGAAAGAGGACAATCCTTCCTCCTCTTCACACGGGCTCTCATTTCGGTGGGCGTTTTACAACTTGAAGACTGTTTACGAGCCGAAGCTTAAGGACCACCTTGGTGCGCATGAGCGGCACACTTTCATGGCCATTTAGCACTAAAGAAAAACCGACATTCTCCTTTGAAGCCTCACCCCAAGAAATAAAAATAAAAAACCACCAACCGACCGGGATTTTCGCACTCTTGACTCCCAAAAAATCCCAAACAATATTCCCAATTTTTATAAAACCGATACAATCTGATATCAACGAGCGTGAGATTTGAGGGTGAATATCCTGGGAAATATGAGAAAATAATGCGGAAGTCCCCTTCCCTGATCGTCCACCAAAGGTTGCGATAGCTTATTTTTTTAATTAAGCGAGTGAAAAGAAAAAAATAGGAAATTTATGACCGGATAAACCCCATCTTGATTCTCACATCCGGATTTGAAAAATTTTTTTTTCTGTGTAAATTTTTTTATGATCGAGGAACTTAATTTTTTTTGTGGTGTTGCACTAGAACCGGTGGCTGCGGTAGCCCCGAATGTCAAAGAACGTTGTCGAATCAATTGGCTACAGTTTTCCCCCTCTCGAAAAATGGTGGACCACCAACTCGTGTAATTTCAAGCTATTTAAGATATTTGACATAGCGCCCTCGCGCGAAATTGAACCTAATATTGACATTAGATGCGTGACAACGCTTCTATTTCACAGAACCGATATATTCCGATGGTTTAACCGAGAAAAATAAATCCCACCAAAAAGTCGAGCACAATTTTCCCTCAAAAAAAAAAAATGTTCGAAACGATTTACATCTGCTCCTGATTGGATTACAAGAATTATTTCACACCCTCGATTTCTTTTTGATCGGAAATTGCAACAGGATGAGTTTGTTGTCACGAGAGTTTAATACCCATCGAGAGGATATCCTGAACGTGTGCCGACACGTGTTCTCACCCTGGAACACGCGTCTGAGCCTCTGAATTACCGCGAATTGATTAAACAACCACACGATATCATCCGTGAAAATATAAGAAAATAATCCCCGCGTGGCGTTTCGAGAGTAAAAAATATCTTCAAGTGGTGGATTTATCTTATCCATATGCTATCGAATTGCATGAGAAAAATTCTGCACCTTCGGGAAAAAAAATCGTGAAAAATTGCGGCGCAAAAATTCGTTAATCTTACTGCGAGTGGAAATGTTTAAAAATAAAATTTATACTCAATTTTCTGGTATTTTCAGAACAAATAAAAAACTCTGTGATCGTTTCTCATAAAAATTGAATTGAATAATTGAAAATTGTTAACAATGCAGTGATCAATTTTTGCTCTCACGATCTTCGCGGGTAAAAAAAAAATTGCAATCGGAATATTTTTTCCCAACTTTCAGAAAATTTCTGGATAATTTCTTAGAAAATTTTGTTTATGAAACAAAAAAAAATTGGAAAGCAAAACAATTTTATTTTTGGGAAAGTTGTTGAAAAATTTTTCAAAAATTTGAATAGGAACTTTTTTTTATAATTTAGACGGCGTATTTTTTGAGAATATTGAAAAATAAAAAAAGTAAGAAAACAACAGTATAATTAAAAGAACAAATTATATCCTCAAAAATTTCTGAAAAATTATTAAAAAAAGTTTCCGAAACAAATTTTTGAAAAATTGGAAAAAATATTCCTATTACATTTTTTTTTACCCAGGTTATCAAAGATCCATTAACACGTTCAGATGATTATCACCAGCGAATTGATCACGCCCAATCAATCAATTACAAAAACCTGTGCGAACCGGATAAAAAGCATATCAACTAAGTCACGTGCGCCCAGTGAATTCCCATGACACCGACTGGTCACGTGTCCTAGCTGCCCTAGAGTGTAGCCGATAATTACGATATCATATCCCATCCGACATTTGTATATTTAATTCGCGACGCGTGCCGAGCGACTCTTCTCCACGCAAAAATAACCGCCTTAACGCCCAGCCACGTGTCGTTTATTTATTCAGCTCGAGTAATGTGGGCTAATGTATCTCACCGTGGGATCTATTATCACATCGGATGCTATCACTTTCTCCAATTACAATCGAAAATATTTGAGTGACAGCCTCAAGCTATTTGACAATCATCCACCGAAATTCATTCACCACGTGAATAGCTCCAAGCGATTGCCCATTCAATTATCAAACTCCTGCTAAATCCTCATACGAAATGTAAATATTATTCCGAACCAAACAAAGGCAAGGCAAACACCCAGAGAGAAAAATCCAATGATAATTACCAGAGAAATACAGTTAAAAAATTGCTGTCCGTAATTTTTCGCAAACGACTGAGAAGTTTTATCGAAACGTTCGGGTAAAATTACGAGACAATTCCCTCCTTATTCGAACGCTAAACATGAAAAATTATTGAAAACAGAATTTTCAACTTCCACTTTACATTAATTTTCCTCAATTTGTCATACCTATACCATTTTTTAATCTAAAAAAAATGGTAAAATCTTTTCGCTACATCTGAATTGTGTTCAAAGAGAATAGAATAATTCCCTCTGTACAGAAGACCATGAAAAATTAGACAGCGATGTGTCTAATGATTCCCTCGATTCCCTTGCCATGAATTAAAAACCATTGAACATCTCATCAAGAGTATTTTCGATGCTCCAGATACGGTTACCACACCAGGTGAGCCAATTCGAGCGAATAACGCTTTTTGACGTTAACGCCAGGTCCCCAGCCCCCGTATTTCACATGGAGATCAACAATGAGCCCAACGATTCCAATCTCTCGCATTAGTTCCTGGTTATCCATCCATTACCATTATGCCAGCACTTGGCTTTCTCCCACTTCATTGTCTTACTTATCTAAAATCACCAACGACAAGATCTCTTTTATCAACTCCCCACCCTGAAACAATTGCACATGCTCCCCAATTTTTTATTCATGAAAAATGATCAATTTATCATCGAGACTAGCTGATAAATGCTGACCATATCAATCGACAGTTCGCAATCTCATTTTAGATTTACCCCAACTATGCACCCCAATTTCTTTGTTCCTAACCCAACTCTCGAGGGACTTGTGACGCATTATGTATCTCCTCTATTCAACCGATCGTTATCTAGCCCGATACTATTTCTGAAGTACCAATGACACGTATCATCAAAGGAGCTTGAGCCTCAATTTCATATTGACGAATAGCCCCACTCGAGCCAACAATTTCATGACTCATCGCTAATACATTTAGCACCGACCAATAATTGTAATTCAAACCGGCAATTTAAACCGAACGCTCAAAGAAGAGATCGTTACTCGGTAAAAAAAAATTGCTGTGAATTTCAATAGTCCAACGGACTAGAAGATAAAAAAAAAATCATGAACAAGTCGAAACACCTTGAAGTACTTCCAGGCGGTTAAGCGCACCTGAATGATTGCAGATGCCCCATACCGATTTGCCCAAGTACTCGAGAGATAAGTGAACCGTTGATAGATTCAAAGTAAAACAGTTGCACCACTGAGATAAAAATAATACGGTCCAGCAAAACAGAAGCACGCGTCGTTGGATAACAATGAAAGAAAAGCCATCCCCCAGTTGCTCTAGGCACTTGGTACCGATAAATAAACGAATACAATTTTTATTACGCCATTTTTACTGGGCGCTGAATAGATCTAGAAGAATCTCCCGGGAGATGAGGAAGGGGGAGGCAAAAACAAAATATCCAAAATATATATTCCCCTCTTCACGCACCCCAAGTGACATTGCACAATTTTTTTTTTTCTCTTTTTTGTCAATCCCCGGGTTACCTGCCACCCTTCAATAGCTTTCCCCTCTTCGTGGACACACGGTACACCTAGACACAATCTTCACAGACCAACGCCTTTGGAGAATGGGACTGTGAAAATTTAGATGACGAGGGGGTGGTATTCTGGATGGGGCGAAACGCGTAATCCTGTTTCTCCGGATGACGAGGTACGCGCCTAGTTGTGCTAACGAGTTGCTAATACGATCTGTTATAAATTTCATTTGCCATCGGATTTCACGCATCAGAGATTTCTCCATCGAGTTTATGCTAATGCCCTGTGCCCGATAACTTGGAGAAATTTTCCCCATCGTAAACTTTCGATTAATGATGAATTAAATAAAGTGTGATAATCAGGAATTTTTACGTGTTTTCAAAACATTTTACAGAGGATATCCCGGATAAAAAAATAATTGTAATGGGAATTTTTTTTCCAAATTTTTCAAAAAATTTCTGGAAAACTTTTCAGAATTTTTTTTTTAACAAAAAAAATAGGAAAAAAAAATTTCCTATTTAAATTCGATTTTTTTTTTGTTTCATAAAAAAAATTGTGAAAAGTTTTCCAGAAATTATTTGGAAATTTGGAAAAAATATTCCGATTACAATTTTTTTTTCACCCGGGAAGATTTAGTACTTTCGATGAAAGTGCGAATCCTGGAATGAATTTTTTTTATGAAAATTTGGAGCAGCTGCGAAGAAGAGATTAACCCACATGACATTTTCTGGAAGAGCGAGTTTTATTTTATCCAGACAAACCGGAATATTAATTACATGTTTACACCGTTGAAGACGAATTAATGACAGAAAAGTCAGACCTACCCCGAAAGAACAACACCCGACTAAAATAACCGAATGTTCCCCTCATGCCACTGACAATTCCTACCGACCACCATGAAAAATTTCACCGTCCATCCTCCGTCACGGAGTATTACGGGATTACACAACGATTACAAGGATTAATTTTCAAACTCTCATCTCACCCTGTCTCATTTTTTATTCCAATACCAGTGGATGTGCAACCCCTTTTCTGCGGGCTACTCCATGGTTTTACAATCACTCATCCGTGCTGTGACACAGTGAAGGGGTTGGCTTTTCTTTTGAAATAACCGAACGGATTAAAAAAAAAAACCTCGTCTAAATCCACCCATAGAAGACATAAAAAAGATTTTTCCCCAATGATCGATGCCAATGAAATAAAAATCCTCCCATCTCACCCCAAAAAATTTCCTCATTATTTTTCATCCACCCTTAACCATTTTTGTCCTGTCATTGTTTATGTCAACCTTTCCCCCAGGAGTCAGGAGAACCCCTCCCCAGAAATCTAATGACATCACATTATCACATTTCTCAGGAGAGAAACCAAAAAAAAAAACATTCTGAAGACAATACCGTTAAATAAACTCGTCAGTTTATTTTCACTGGTATTATTTATCGCCTGGAATGTTTATGGGCCTTTTAAATGTTAAATTTCTGGTGGATGCAACCCCTGAGCAGCCCCCAGTACTCTTTTTCAAAATTATTATTATTTTTTTTACCCATCCAACATGAATGATGATGTATGGATGCTGGGAGGGTAGGGGCTCGATAAAGGGTTCCCATTGTTACCCCTCTTCCTCCCCCGGAGCAAGAAAAACCACCCCATCCGATCTCAGGGGGCACGCCAAACGGCCCAAATGCACATGAAATATTACTCGGTGCAACAAATTATACCGAGGACTTAGCCGTATGTGTACACTGTCACTTTAATGGATAAATTTTGTTTTATTTTACCAAAAAAATAATGCACCAGCGAATAATTTTTATCAAATGACACTGAACATCTGTTTAAAAATATTTTCACCATTACCCACTGATAATTCGTGTAATCAGATACTTTTAATTCAAGAGCCCGTGGCAAAAGGTCCTATGCAAATCCCTTTGGACATGGTTTTTGTTAATTCCCCATCAAGCATTGTCGTCTCTCATTTTCCCCTTCATCGAAGACGAGAAAATTCGACAATAGATGACTCGTCAACAATAGAAAATAATAAACCGTGATAAATAGCCGGGTAAATACTGTCGATTTATCTCCAGGTGCACCAGAATGGAGACACAATTCCTCCTCGAGTAAACATACTTCATATGCATGGATATAAATAGACGATTGAAAAGGGCTTTTCAGCGAATATTCTATTTGCCGAGCAATAATTTGACACGTGAGTAAAATCAGAGGACACGCGATCAATTCAAACAGCAAGTAGATGACAATTAAACCCAAATTCAACGAAAAGTGTACGAAAACCTGTGAAAACTCAAGTTACCAATTTATTCGTGTGAGTCTGGATTGAAAAGTGGTCCACAGAGACAGATTGAGGGGCGTGCTGAAATAAATCAGTCCATTGTCTAACCTGAAAACGGCCGTTGGGGACTCCATTCTCTCAATTATTTTTTTCTCTTTTCTTTTTATTAGAGTGCAAAGTGATGGCCATTCATTAAGGCACACCCCAGCTGCAACGATAAAAAGCTCAACGTATGATCAACTTCACTTTCTTCCCTCCATTGTACCCCGAAACTATCTTGTACTTCAAGTTGAAGGACTGACGAGATTGTTAATCGCTCCGACATCCAATGGAGAAAGGGGTCGAAGTGCATCACGATGGAAATGATTGGAATTGATGTCTCATACACATAGATTGAGAATCCCCGAGGACAAGCCCACGCATGGCAAACACCGAGAGACCCATTCAAACCTATTTCAAAGAGACCAACTGCAACCAGAGTAAAAAATCCCAGAAATATTCCAGAAATATTCCACAATTCGTCGATTGCTTCCATCAATCAATTCAATACACCCCGAAAAATAATTTCCTCACTCTTTCCTCATTTCAATAATTTGATTGGGGGATTCCAGATTGAATCGCGATTCTAGAATTGAAAAGCTCCAGCAAAGAGGCACTGGCTGACTATTTTCTGATGAATTCATTAAAGAATTGCACTCTCTACCATTTGAACATTTTCCTACATCCTATTCCAAAAAGACCAGCCATAACTAGACTAAAAAAATCCCTGAACTCCATCCAACTCATCCAGACGGCTAATTAATCCATTAATTACTCAATATCAATAATCGTGAACTAATCTTCAAATAATCTCCTGAGTTGTAATGAATTTGATTTGACAATTCCAACTGAGTTCAAGTGTCAGGGATTAGCCATGAAATCCTGGGTAAGAAATAAATTCCAAGGAATGACTACGACCTCAAATCTCCCCTTTCCCACTGACACCGATAAAAAGCCAAAGACGTCTTGAATCGAGGCAAGTGGCGTCTTGTTGTCCGTCATACGAGAGATGAAGTACCCCTGATAAAATATAATTGCGCTGGCGCGGGTCAATAGTCAGGCATACGTTACCCAGGCGACGCCAACACCGACATCTCCCGCTTCTTTCTTCACAAGCTACTGTTGAGCTCTTCCTCATTGCTCTGACGCACTCGTGATACAATCAACCCACCCAGATTATCGCCCTAACGATTTTAAAATCATCTGTGCACCAATTGTTTACACCGTGTAAATTCCGAAATAATCAAAGGTAAGAAAATAAAAAATCAACACTTGACTTTTGAAGATTCAACCGCGAGTGAGAAACCTGTTGAATCATTCCAACACCCGGCGGGTATCCCACATTCACTCAAAAACCAAGTGAAATTTTTCGTGTTAGTGATGATTGAATTCATTTGCCGTACGTGTTAGTCTGATTTCTGAGAAATCGCTCTGTCATTTGACCTGACACACGCACCCGATATCAAATGTACAATATCTCTGTTCAAATCAATACTATAATTGCGGTCTCAGTGAAATTTCAAAGAATTTTGTAGAGAAAATCCACTATTCATCGAAAATACAAACAGATCTATATTTCCCTTCAATTATTCCCCGGAAATTATCAAAAATCTGAAAATATCCCCGATAAACAAATCGTTCAATCCGCAATTACAAATTGCAATGAGTCGTCAAATTATTTTCTTTGTTTTTCCCCTGAAATTTGAATTTATTCCCTCAGTGCAAGTAAATGGAGAACGAAAAGATCGAATCAAGCGCAACACTTGCATGGACGCATCAAAAAATCAGAATACCATCGAGAGAATCGATAGATAATAAATTGGAAAGCCTCTGGGGATTTAAATTGTCAGACCTAACGAATTATGAGAGATTTGTCGAGCTACTTTACAGACCGACAGACGGTGCTAGCCTGGGAGTGGCAAGAGCCCTTTTCGGTGAGTTAAAAAAAATCAGAGATCAATCCACGAAACATTGAATCGATAACCAACGAGATAAATTCCCAGGTCTGTGCATGGTAATTGACGTAGTGGAGGAGCGAGGGCTCTCTGACATCGATTTAAAATGGAGAAACACCCACGCTTGTCACTTTCCCCTGATTCACGGTATGAATCAGCCTCCACTCCCCTACATGATCCTCCTGTACACAGTGATGTGGCTTGGAGCCTTTGGAATAATGCTAGGTCTCTTCTTCCACCTCTCCTGTGCTTGTTTCGTCCTCCCTTACTGGTACATCTTCATCCTGGACAAAAGCTTCTGGAACAACCACTCGTACCTCTACGGTATCATTGGAATTCTACTCTGGGGAACAGACGCCAATCGCTACTGGGCCCTAGACACAAGACTATCAAAAAAACCAGCAACAGTTCCCCTGTGGAACTACTTCATCCTGAAATTCCAATTTTTCGCTCTATATTTTCTAGCAGGATTGAAAAAATCCAGCAGAGAGTGGCTGGAGGGCTACTCCATGATGAATTTATCAGAGCACTGGGTTTTTGATCCCTTCAAACTCCTCCTGACAACCGCCCAGACAGATTTTCTCATCGTTCACTGGTTCGGCTTTATTTTTGATCTAACCGTCGGCTTCTGGCTTCTCTTCGACACCACGAGAATACCAGCAATGATATTCTGCGCAGCATTTCACCTCATGAATTCAAGACTCTTCAGCATCGGAATGTTTCCCTACGTCTGTTTAGCGACGATGGGGCTATTCTGTCACGTTGACTGGCCGAGAAAGATAATTACCTCGTTAACGGGCAGAAGCTGCGATACGGGCGAGAAAAAATCTGAGGACACTTGTCCTTCAGAAACGGAAGAATCAGACGAGAGTGAGAGCCAGAATAAACCAGTGAGTGGTTGGATACCACGACCCATTCCCCCAGAGGAAAAAATCACCCCAAAACCCAGAAAGAAGCAGAAAATAGTTGTCGGCTTTCTCCTTCTCCACGTAATCCTCCAACTATTTCTCCCCTACTCTCACTTCATCACCAGAGGCTACAACAACTGGGTATCAGGATTGTACGGCTACTCCTGGGACATGATGGTCCACAACTGGGACACTATTCTCATCGTAGTGAAGGTCCACGACAACGAGAGCAACGAGGACCACTTCCTCGATCCCCAAGCCTGGGTGCAAAATGAAAAATGGTCAAAACACCCAGACATGGTGATCCAGTACACCCAGTGCGTAAAGACTCAATTGCTCACAAAAAAACAGGAATTCCTCGAGTCGAGAAGAAAAACAGAGAGCGAATGGTCGAGACTGTCCTCGAATCTCAGTATTTACGTGGACGTCAGGTGCTCCCTGAACAGTAGATTCCAGCAGAGGATCTTCGACCCGAACATCGACATGCTGATGGCCGACTGGCACCCCCTCAAACCTGCCAGCTTTCTGATGCCACTTTTAACTCAGTACAACTCATACAGACAAAAAATGGAGGAGATAACTCAGGAAGTCTACACCTGGTCCAACTACACCGACGTCCTCTTCGTGGCTGACTACCCCAGCATGAAAATGGAGAATTACTTCAGCCTCGAATTCTCAAACGTAACGTTAACTGTCCTCGAGGGACAGGTGACCTACTCCGAGGAGAATTGGCAATCAACAGTCACCGTTGATAAAGACAATCGAGTGTCAGTGACACCAGGAAAGCTCCACGAAATTACAACAGTCAGTGCCTATCCATCTTGCTACATGTACACATACACCAATCAAACTAAAGAGCAATTGGCGGTTAATGGGTGAGTTCAAAGTCCTCTACATCATATCACACGCACTAATCAGTGACAAATAATTGAGCGCTGAGAGAAAAAAAGATATGTACAGAAATAAATTGTCCAAATTAATTAAATAGAAGATTGATGTATTGGGGGATAAGTTTGTCACGATTAACTGACGTGTAAACACAGAAATAATTTTTTCTGTTGACAGAATAACCGAGCCCTCGAGGAAACGAATAGGCTTCCCAATTCTCAAGGAAATTCAATACAAGGTAAACGCCTGGTGGCGAGCACTCGGTCATATAACAAACGCATTCTTCTACCTAGTTTACGACGTGCCGATGGTTCGACGTGTGCCAAGAGAGACAAACTACCACGAAGACAATCGCCGATAATCCTCCTGGTAAACTCTCAGTATTAAAACTCTTAACAGTCTTCTGTGATTTTATTTAAACGATTTGATTGAGTCAGAGTGAAAATATATATTAGCAATCCTCGTCAAGATAAAGTGATTAAATCATCAAGAATTTTAATTATCCAAACGAAAATATTTATGCAAATTGTTATCTATTTTGGAAGTGATATGAATAAAGAGACTGTGTGTTTTAATGAATGACTCGGATAAACTCAATAAAGATATAAATTTCTTATCGAGAGAGAAGTCTAGTGGAATAAAGAGAATAATCGCCACCTCACAGCAATTACGAGATAACAAGTTGGAAATGCCGTGAGTACCTCAGTTCTTCACTCACAAGCAAGTGACTACCACGTTTATCCGCGATGCGCATAATTTCATGAATAAACTATTGAAATGTGTCGAGTGTGCCAGAGTCTATTACTCGGCAGTGATTAGAAAGTCCTTCCCTTTGCAAACCACGAGTGACCGAACATGTCAGAATTATCGGAGAAGCGACAAGACGAGTTACTGAGTGCCCTAGATAAACTGGGTGACGGATCAAAATTCCTGTGGCTAGTTTTCACCCTAACACTCACCCCAACGGTATTTAACGGACTTCAGTCCATGTCCTACGTCTTCACCACCGAGGTCTGACCCTAATCCACAACTTCCTGTCCATTAAGTAGAGAACAGATAAGGAGCAACAGGTCAACCTGTTACTCTTTACCTCTTCGTCTACTGATTTTCATTGTCCGAGTTATTTTTAATTGATCGCGTGTCATTAAAGATTCCACCGTACTGGTGTACAGTTCCGGAACTGGTTTCCGCTAATTGGACGAGCGAGGAAATAAGAAGGATATCCTCAGCTGGTGAATGCATAATGTATAACTACGATTACAAGTATTTAGCTAGACTGGGATACGAGGAGGCTGTCAAGTACGTCGAAGACCTCTCGGAGAGGCCAGGTAGCTCATCCTGTTCATCCTTTATCTTTGGAGACGTTGGAAGATCGACAGTTGTTCAAGAAGTGAGTAATTTCCTTCTAAGGATTAGACTCGGGATTAATTATTCCGTGGTGACAGTGGGATTTGGTGTGCACCAGAGCTGCAGATCGTGCCAACACATTCATGGCATTTTCACTCGGCAAACTAATGGGATCTGGTATCTTCGGGGTTTACGCGGATAAAAGTGGGCGCAGACGGACTTTTATCATCGGAATTATCCTCCAGATACTCTCTGGACCAGCGAGTGCACTGGTCCCATGGTTCTGGGGGTACATGGGCCTCAGGTGGATCACTGGGCTCAGCTCAGCTGCTGTTGGATACTCATCTCTGACTATTTGTAGATTGCATACTCTCGTATGTCTTTTTTTCTCGAGGGCCCTTTGATAATTTTGCTTTTTTTATCAGTGACCGAAGTGTCTGGGAGTCGACACAGGCAGTGGCTCGGGATTGCCTTCAATGCTGGGTACCCAATTGGTACTGCTATTCTAGCAGGACTCGCCTATCAATTTCGCGACTGGAGAAATTTGCAAATGGCTATCTCACTTGGATCCTTACTACTCATAATTCACGCCTGGTAAAAGATTTGGGTGAAATCAACCCTTCAGACATTTTCCAAACGTTCATGATTGAGAAATAAATGGAACAATGAAGTTCATTAATGATAGAAAAAGAAAACGTCTGAAGTGTCTCGTTTCCTAATCGCGAATTTCCCTATGAGACATCGATTTCCATTTTTAGTTTGATGCCGGAATCCCCTAGATGGTTGATCACCCAAAATCGTCGAGAGGAGGCACGGAAAATCATCGAGAAATATTATGGACCCGTTCCTACGACCCCTGTACCGATGTCCATGTCCTCGGACCAGCGAAATAACAAACAAAACGGTATCCACGAGGAGAAAAAAGAAAATTTCATTCAGAGGAACATGAAGAGCCTGAGAATTCTCTTCTCAAATTCGGAATTGAGAAAGAGACTCATCATCATGTACCTCTCTTGGCTTACATCGTCATTGTCGTATTACGCGATAGGTATGTTTTCAATAAATATCTCAGTCAATGGGGATTACTCACTCGCTTGTACTTCAGAGTCAGGTCTTTGTCTTGTTTACGTCGTGAGAACATCGGATCGGGATGGATTCTGGGTATTCTTGGCGTTCACAGCTCAGAGCTGCAAAAAAAAAAAAGAAACATTCAATCATTCATTCTCAAGTCGATTATTTGTAAATAATAATCATTGAAAATTGTCAATAATTTTTTTCAATCAATTTATTAACCAGAAATGGGCATACCTATGCAACAAAATGTGAAGAGCAGAAATCTCCCGATCCACATTTACGACGTAAAAGACTATTATTTGCGTCATTCACATTTTAATCACAACCTATCACGTCTAATTACCGATCTGACTCTATTTTTTTAACACTAAAACCATTTATTTATCGCAAAAACCGTTACTAAAAAAACAAACCGGCTTCAACGACTTTTTCCTGGCCATGCGCACTAGCCGGTTCATGTACATTTTTTTTCGTGGACCGAATTCGCGATATAAAAGCCATTATCGATATAAATTACATGCCCCGGAGCATTTACGGACCTTAAATTAATACTCAAGACGATTTAAATGTATTAAAACTGTTTATTTCTCACGGAAAATCACGACAACTACGAAACGCCGAACCGCTGCCTCTGGCTGACGCGCCATACTGAATTTTTCTGTCATGCGTACCGACCAAATCACGCATCCGCATTTGCCGCGCACCGAAATATTGAGCATAAAACAATTATCTGTGTTAATTATATCCCCAAAGGCTCCCATAAACCTTTATTTATTATCCAACGTATTTTTAATATAGTAAATGAGTTTATTTCTCCCGAAAATCAACACACCGGATGCAGTAAAATCCCGCCTTTTTCTTGGCTACCCGCCATGTTAGAAAATGCGCGCGCCACCCTGTCCGTTCAAACGATTCAAATGACCAACGACCATAACAAATCATCACAACCAAATAAATTATATATACATCAGAGTTAATTAATTAATCAATTAATTTGGTCATACCAATATATTTAATTTCCAGCGCTGAACGCCGATAATTTCACTGACAACCATTATCTGTATGTCCTGATAATGGGCTTCACAGAGATTCCCGCGTACATAATTCCATCGATCATCCTCATGTTCCTGGGACGACGAGCAGCTGGATCCCTCCTGTACATTCTCGGAGCAGTCTGCCTCCTGTGCATCCTGGCAATTCCCCAGGATTTGACTGGAGCGATAATGGGAGTGGCACTCACCGGGAGGTTCACCCTCTCAGCAGTTTACGGTATTGTCATCCTCTACACCTCGGAGTTGTTCCCAACGGTCGCCAGGAACTCCGCAGTTGGCACCAGCTGTGTCATGGCACACGTTGGAACAATAATTGCACCTTATGTATCTGATCTGCTGGGGTCGGTGGCCTGGTGGGCCCCTAGCACCATCTGCGGAAGTTTAGCACTTGTCTCTGGGATTCTTTGTCTTGGTTTACCTGAGACCAGAGGAAGAGGTCTTGCTGATACCGTTGAAGAGGAGACTGGAGAGGGCAGGGAGAACACTTCCTTCAAAAAGTGTTTCCCATTTTATTCTGGAAATAAAGAATTTCAGCCCTCGAGTAATAATTAACAAAATGTGAATGTAAAGAAAACAATAAATAAATACATAGATATTTTATTCATTTTATATTCGATTATCTTTTTATGTAACCGAGACAATTTCAGCGGGGGTTGTGGAATACATGAATGGTCTTGAATTTCAACCATTCGATCATCTCCGTGAGCACTCGGTCCCCAGATGATCATGATATATTTACGAATCAAGAGATTTAGGTTATGTTCAAACATCTCCACGCGGTTGGAACAGACGGTTGAATGAGTGGTGCAGACAGCAGAGTATTTATTTTATAAAGTGAAACGACAGATTTTTAAAATATTTTCCAATTACCTGGACGGTTTCCGGTGATTATTTTAATGACTCGTTATTGTTAGTTGTGTTTTTCTGTGATAAACCCAGAAAATGACGAGATTTGCAAGAGCAAAGGGCTCGAAAGCCTCCAACGAGCGATTACCAGATGAGCCCACCCCCTGGCACGTGATGAAGCAGCAGCTGGAGGATTCAGTGACTTCCAAACAATCCTCTCCAGCCCAGAGAACAAAATCTGCGAAAGAGCTCTTGAAAGAACGAGAGGAGCCCTTCTACGGAGACCTGGGGGCTGTCAGTCATGATTGGGCAGATTTCCAGCCAGAAAAATCGAAGTCATCCGTAAAAAAGTCGTCTAACGACTCCAGTGCGACTCCTGTGTCTAAAAAAATCAAGAAAAAAGAATTAAAATCGACTCTGAAGAACACTGATGTCACAGAGGTTCCGGTAAACCCAGAAAATTCATCATCGCCAAAGAAATCGAAGAAACGGAAATCCAACGCAGAATTAAATTCTTCTGAAGCCTTAGAAGCTCCCGCAGCTCCAGGAAATCCTCCCCCAAAGAATAAAAAGCAGAAAATAAATGAAGAAGAGGGATCAGCATCTCCAGAAAAATCCCAGCAGAAGAAGAATAAGAAAAAAGATAAATCAACAGCTCCAGTTGATATTAAACCCCAGGAGTCCACCAAAAATTCTAGTTCTGATCTACAAAATGGAGATGCCAGTGAAAAAACCTCTGGCAAGCTGAGCAAACGCCAGAAGCGAAACAGAAAGAATAAAATGAAGTCAGAAGTTTCTGAGGGTAAAGAAGACAATAAGAAAGTACCAGGTGCGTTCAACACGGAAGGAAATGAGTGGAGCACGGAAATAAAAATCAGCAGCAAGCAGAAGACTCTCGGTTCCCCCCAGGAGGAGAACCAGTCCCCAGAGGATATTAAACAAGAGAATAAACCCCAGATGAGGAATCCACCCTTCTATCAGAGAAGAGAAGGCTTCAGCAAGCCCCTGGGTAGATTTGATAGTCAGAAAGTCGTGAAGAAGCGAAAACCTCCGAAGATTCGCGACGACAAAGAGCACAAGAGGCGAAAACCCACTCCTGGCTCCAGCAAAGTCATAATCAATGGGATGGAGATTGAAATCGTGATGTACGACGGTTTTCCAGTGAAGAAAGAGGATGCAGAGAGGCTGGAGGAGTTGAAGAGCCAGATGGTGATGAAAGGAATCCCCAAGTCTGAGATCAACGCTGCGATGAAGCTGGAGCGGAGAAAAGCAGAGAAGGCTCTGACGAGGGTGAAGAAAAACGTGTGCTTTCACTGCAGAAAAGCTGGACACAATCTCTCGGATTGTCCTGAGTTAGGGAGAGAAGAGGTGGTAACTGGGATCTGCTTCAAGTGTGGCTCCACAGAACACACACATTTCGAATGCAAAGTAACGAAAAAGGAGGAATTTGGCTTTGCAAAGTGCTTCATCTGCAGGGAGCAGGGTCACATCGCCAAGCAATGCCCAGACAATCCCAAGGGACTATATCCTCAGGGTGGTGCTTGCAAAATCTGTGGGGATGTCACTCACCTGAAGAAAGACTGCCCTGACCTCGTGCAGGAGAAGGAAGACAGCATTCTGACCTTGGGGACCATCTCGGAGACTGTCGAGGATCTGGAAGGTGAGGGGAAAGCTGAGAAAAGCATAAAACCCAAACAGAAAGTCGTGACTTTTTAACGATAAAATGGTGTGAATGGGTTTATTGAAAATTTTTCTTAAGACGCTCAGAAAAGCACGCGATGTACATTTGTAATTTACACGAGTTTATGTACACAATCATCGTTATAATAAAGGCGTGGATTTATTTTTATTTTACTCAAATTTTCAGTTATTAAAATAATAAAACCGAAAATTTGCTTTATCAAGTAATTTTAGAGAAGAATAATCAGTCGTATTTATCGACACAGTCGATCTTTAGAAAATTCTTCCATCCCTCCATTAATTCCCTCGAACTCCAGTTAATTTCATTTATTCTTTACTCATTTATATTTCGGTCATTTATTCGTAATTCTTACAATGTCATAAAATGTACGTGTAATGCTCCAAGATTATTCCTATTGTATGGAGTGTAAATATGCAACTTAGACTGCTTTACCTCGAAAATTAATAATTTTTTTGAATATTCACGTGTAGACAACTGTCAATCATTAATCCATCCTTCAATAACATTCGTTCAGACTGAAGATTACACTAAAAAATAACTGCTGCCTGAATGTGGACAACATCTCCATAACCAGACATTTATTTTACACAAACAGACTCATCAATCGTCCTCACATCCCTCGAATAAATATCAGGATAATCCTGCTAGGTGGTGGCCTCAGCCTCGTAAGCTGATTCAATTATTTCCTTGAGACAGCGTCCAAATTCTTCGATAATCAGTCTCTGCGACGTGTCCTCATCCAGCATACTACGTTCAGCATCCTCAGCCTGTGCCATCAGACATTGGCAGGTCATCTCCACGACTTTTTCAGTTAAGAAATTAAATGGTTGTCGAGGTCCTGTATTGGACGTGGCAGGCGGTCTGAATGTCATGGCCGAGAACTGCGGTACCTTGGAGTTATTCATCATCTGCTGAGTCGTTCTTACCTCAGCAGCATCAGCAAGATCCTTCAGAGATTTTTTCTCGATAGCTGGCTCCTCTACATTCCTGCAGCCTATGCATTTGCAGTTTGCCGAGCAGGGGATCTTAGCCTGGACAATTAAATGAAACTGAATAAATTCCGTGGGCAAAAAATATGGACAACAGACGTGAGTCGAATACTTACCTCGTAACATTCGCAATAATTTTTTAAGCAGCCACTGCGTTTGCAATTGCATCCCTTGTTGTGTCTCCTTATATCATCCCCAGTCTCCCTGCCTTTTCCAATTTTCGGACGAAAGGCATTGGGATTTCTCTCGAGGCACGTCTTGATTGCCCTCTGTCTCTCCTCCTCGTTCCCCAGGTTATTCGAGCAATTATTGCAATTACACATGTGACAGAATTCACCATTAGCAAAGCAGTCACAGTATCTAAAAACAAACATGATTGTTCTGTGGTGAAAAAACGCTCTAGAAGATGACAGATCGGCTTTTGTTTCGACTATGGAAGCATTAGGCTCTCCTCTTCTGATTCTTCTCTTTCTATCGATGAAACAATTGAATAAAACTTTCAAAAAATCGAACGACAAGTTTTATTTCACTTACAGCTTGAGACACTGGGACTTCGTACAGTTGCACGGCTTTCTGGGTCGTATGCCATTAGCTTCAGCATTGGCAGCAGTTTTTTGAGAGCCTTTGGGTGTCGGTGGATCTACAGACGAGCTTGTGGATAAATTCCCACTCGTGCTTTGTGAGCCACTCAGAAGACTTGGGGTCGACGGCGAGGGCTTGGGTTTCACTTCCTCCGTTTGCGGCTGAATGATTAAAATAAAATGATTGAAACGCTCCAAAACATTAAAATCAAAAACCTACGTATCGATTTTCAAAAAAACGTAGAATACCTGTTGAATATATTGAGCAGGCAGTACCACAATATTTCCAACGTTAGAATTCGTTGAGATTACAGCCTGTCCAGAGGCCAATTGACTTAATGCTGACGCAGGAATTGCAACAGTATTTTTCGCCTGAGTTCCAGCAGGTGTTGGTGCTGGTATTAACAGCCTCTGACTTCCTCCAGAGATAGTGGCCTTGGGAGCAACAGTCCTCAACGGTTGATTCGCCGCAGTGTTCAAAGGAACGACCTTGACGAGCTGCTGTTGGCCCCCGATTTTTTGAGTGACCCCCATGGCCTGAATGGTTTGCGTCTTGGGTTTCCCAACAGTCACGACGTTCGTAGTCGGTGATGATGCTGTGCTGACGAGCCTCACGTATTGTACTTGCCTCCCTGGCATCTGAATAGGGTGCCCTGGTATTCGTATCACCTGGCCACCCCCCAGGACAGTCCCAGGCTTGAGTGCACTCTGTCTGATGATGACTTTCTGGGAACTGGGCTGCACCGTGGTCTTCCCAGTATTCGTGAAGGCCACCTGAGAATTGGGAATCGTTGTCTGTCGAACTTGTGTGGTGATAGTGGGTGCAGGAAGAATTTTGGCTGGTGATTTAACCGAGCTCGTTGGAATAAGAGTGAGTTTCGGTGGTTGAGAGGTCGAAGTCTGCACCACGAGCCCTGATTTATTGAGAAGAATTCCCTGTTGCTTCTGCGTGGTGGAAGGAAGAATCTGCTGAACCTTGTTAGTCCCCGAAATGAGACCCATCTGCTGTGCCTGTGCGAAGGTAATGGTTTTTGCAGGACTATTGAGCCCCGGGGCATTGGTTGTTGTCAAGAATTTAATGGTCTGTGACTGTGGGCTGTCCTGAGTCGAGGTCAAGATCACCTCCTGGCCAGGCTGTGTCTGACTCCCTGAGAGAATCATTTTAGTGATGACGTTTCTGTTTTGAACGACCTGGGGTGGCCGTTTTACACTCTGCACAGCTTTGGCCCCCTGGATATTGCTGACGGTGATGTTGGCTCCCTGACTCGTGGCTACCAGGGGCTTTCCAGTCTGGGCTGATCTCAGGTGGACAATATTCCCATCAGCGGACTTCGCTGTGATTATAGACTGGGCCAAACTCTGGATCTGTCCTCGAGAAGCTGTCGCTGGGTGAGAAATCTTTAATATCTGACTCGTCCCTGAACCCCCAGCTGGTGAGACTATCATAATGGACTGGCTCTGTGTTGGCTGCACTACATTAGGCTTCACCTGAACCGCTGACATCGGAACTCTCTGCAGAGTTGGCTTCGTCTGGAACACCACATTCTGATTCGTCTGGTTCGCTGTCGTGTAAATAATCTGCTCACTCTGCACTTCCTCCGACAAATCCGTCATCTCGACGTCAGGTGCTATTGTCACATTGTCCTCAGGTCTCTCTAAAATTATCTCCTCGGTCGTCATCACTTCCTCATTCATGCACTCCAGGTCAGCCTCGATGCTGACAAAACTCTCCAGTTCAGAGGTCGAGTAGTGGTCACTGTTGGAAATATTCAGGGCTGATAACTCATTATCAGCAAGGGTCAGAGGTTCTACCAGGGCCCGAGGCCCAGTCGATTTATTCGACGACATTTCTCTAGGTCTTCCTCACTATTTTCTGGAACAATAAAATTAAACCAGTCGAAATATGTAATTAACATTTTTGCATTAACCTTGTCAAGTGGAAATTAATTAATTTCAATATCTAGCTGATTGATTTTTACTTCAATTATTTTTAAATACGTGGAATGCTGGAGGATCTTGATAAATCGATGAACGAAGTTATTTGAATTCAACAGAGACCAGAACCCACAAAATCTTCGAGTATAAATGGAGTCATTCATTGGGCCCGAATTTAAAAATTCAAAAATTCAAATATCGAAATGGATAATCACCCCGGATATTCCCAAAAACTCACCCCGAATCTTCGAAAATCATAATTCCAACAAATATCAAAAGTAAACCCCAAGAGACTTCACAGAATCTCTCGAAAACTCATGGAATCAGAGAAAATTGAGAGATGTATTCCACGATGTGGTACATTAGCGCCATTTATTACTCGAACCCGCCATTTTCCGTAAACCAAAATTAGATAAACAATATTGTTCCCCCAGGTCTATCCAACCCTAAAAAACGCGGTAATAACCGAAGGAAGAGATTGACACACAGGGAAAAGAGGGTCCAGACAATTTTTAAGTGTTTTAAAATGAAAAAATCTAAAGAAAGAGGAATTAACCTAGAATTCCTCGGTTCGTACGAGCTCCAGAGCGCGGAGGGAGGGGGCGTCCCTCGGAATTCCGTATTTTATCTCCCTCGTCTTCCAGAAATTTCCCTGAAACCTCAGGAGAGGCCTCGAAATGCCCACTTAATTTTTTTATCACTCAACAACGAACAAATCGAACATACCTGGTTGGAGCCTTGAAACCTCGAAATTGTTCAAAATCACGCGCCCACCATTGCTGTCCCACTGTGCACTGCGCGCCACTTGGGTATAAACACCAAAGAAAATCCTGAGAATAACGACAAGAGACACCAAAAACACCACCACCACTTCCTCGATTTCTCCCCGATGAATTCTCTACGAAAAACTCGATATCAGTCTCAGGAATTATTCAATCGCGAGATAATAACAGATGATTGACCCCGCGCACTTTATAAATTTTCGATTTTCGCCATATTTCCACCCTCTCCGCGGCTAAAAACACGTCAGCCTATTACCGCCCTCTCGGTGAGCCAATCAAATGTTTAAACACTTCCTGTTCCTATTATCCACAATCTAAAATTCACTCTAACAAATTATGCCGATACTATTTTATATTCGAATTAATCTCCATTGTTGTGGCCCCATCAATTGTTAAATGTTTAAAAAATGGGAACCAGTCGAGGCAAAATGCTGTTGCTAGGAAAAATATGAAAATAAAATGGAAAAAGTGACGACAGCTCCCCCTACGTCAATGCCGTTTTTATTTCGGTGAATTGTTATTTGGGAGATCAAAACGAGAGATTCGCGTGCAAAACAACAATTATTCAGGATTACTTTGAGAAATTTAGTGATTGAACGGTTTGATAACATCCCTCAATCAAAATAGGTTTTCAGTCGTAAAATTAGTAATTCATAATATTTGTGATAATTATTGTTAAATAATTGTATAAGGGGCTGGAAGGGGAGGAAAACAAAAAAGGGTTTTGCAGCAGCTGAGTGGAGGTTTTGAGAAAGATGGTGACTGTGGGCTACGTACGTCAACAATTGACATGTTTGACTCATTCTGGAGGTTCCCACAAGGAACAAGCCGACAAGTGAGAAGAATCCACTATAATCCATTCATTGATTATTTATTAATTTACTAATTAATTTTGACTTGACTGTCTGCAGGTATCGAGCCATCCTGGACGAGATCCTGTCATCCTCTGGGGATGAGCTCGTCGACACCCTAAAGATCTTCATCGAAGCTAGTGCGTAATCGAAAATTATTGATAAATTACTGGCAATGTTGGCTCTGAGAATTAAACAATAATTATTCCTAGACCTAACCTTGAATTAATATTAATTTTTTCAGTTGTCAACGAGAATGTGAGTCTCGTGATATCCAGACAGGTCCTGACGGACGTCAGCAATCGCCTTCTGCTGCTCCCTGATGAAATCTCAAAAGCAGTTTCCCATTATACACTGGACAAGGTATGGCTTCAGGATTAATTCAATTAATTCAATGGAATAAATTAACGAGGGAATTATCGAATTGGTCCTTAGGTCCAGCCCAGAGTAATTTCCTTCGAAGAACAAGTGGCGAGTATCAGACAGCACCTGGCAGACATCTACGAGAGGAACCAGAACTGGAGAGAGGCAGCAAATGTCCTGGTAGGAATTCCCCTGGAAACTGGGCAGAAGCAGTACACAGTAGACTACAAGCTCGAGACGTACCTCAAAATAGCGAGACTTTACCTAGAGGATGACGATCCAGTGCAGGCTGAGGCTTTCATCAACAGGGCTTCCCTACTGCAGGCAGAGTCCAAGAACGAGCAACTCCAAATTTATTACAAGGTCTGCTACGCCAGAGTCCTGGATTACAGGAGGAAATTCATCGAGGCTGCCCAGAGATACAATGAGCTGTCCTACAGGTCAATAATCCACGAGGACGAGCGCATGACTGCCCTCAGGAACGCCCTGATCTGCACAATCCTCGCTTCAGCTGGTAAATCTCAATTTTTCACATCTTCTAGATTTTTCAGGATTAAATAAAACATTCTTCTAATTAGGACAACAGAGAAGTCGAATGCTGGCAACTCTCTTCAAGGACGAACGTTGTCAGCAGCTGCCAGCGTACGCAATCCTGGAAAAGATGTACCTGGACAGAATTATTCGTCGTTCAGAGCTGCAGGAGTTCGAGGCCCTGCTGCAGCCCCACCAGAAAGCCTGTACAACTGATGGCCTGGGCTCGACAATCCTCGATCGAGCAGTAATCGAGCACAATCTCCTCTCAGCTAGCAAACTATACAATAACATCACATTCGAGGAATTGGGAGCCCTCCTGGAGATACCCCCCATGAAGGCCGAGAAAATTGCCAGCCAGATGATCACAGAAGGTCGCATGAATGGCTACATCGACCAGATCGACTCCATCGTTCATTTCGAAAGTAATAAATAATATAAATTTAATTTGCACGTGTCGAAGTTCGATGTAATTTCAATGAGTATATTTTTATTTCAGCCCGAGAGATTCTGCCCACCTGGGACAAACAAATCCAATCCCTTTGCTACCAAGTAAACCAAATAATCGAGAAAATTGCTCAAACCCAACCAGAATGGATAGCAAAAGCCACCGAGGACCAGATGGTTCACTAACGCAGGTAAAACTGAAGGTATAGACGAAAAAATCTTGAACCCTCATGAATTAATCCTGGAATTACTAATTTTACACACAATTTCATAACTTCTCCAGAAATCTAAACATCATGCGAGCCATGTTTTCTTTATTTATGTAAATAAATGAAACGTTTAACATAAACCGTGTTCTCATACGTTTATTGTATCAGATCCCACAGTCCGAATACAAGAGAATGCATTGTCTACTTTTTTTTTATTTTCCTCAAGATATTTTATTACAAAAAGCAGCGTCAACCAATGAGAGAAACGGAGTAAAGCATATCTACAAGGATACAAAGTCAACAGGGAATAATTAGCCTCTTTATTTTATAAATTTCAATGAAATTCTCGATGTTTAAGCTTTTCCAAATTCTATAACTAAATGAGAGAAGTGCTCATCAGAAAAAAAGTCGACAAATACATTAACGATGGATGATCCAAGATCATTTTTTTCAATAGAACGTTTATCATAGACTTAAAGTCATCCTGAATTTTCATTCCCTTATCCATTATTATCTCGATAAATTCTTCGATACTTAACTGATGCCAACGTGATTCTGCGAGGCGCCCGTGAAAATCGGGTGTAATTCTATCTAATACGTTTACAGGTTTAACTCGGAACCGAGGTGCGCAGATTTTAAATGTGTTCACAAGTTTTTTTTTCTCTTTATTTAATTCATTCCTTAGCGACACCAGAGTTACGATATTGTTACTCGAGTGGGACAGAATTTACTGATTTGTTCAGTTTATTATTGATGATGGATTTATTGTGGTGGAGGCCTTAGGCTTCCAGGTCGAGAGCAATACCGACTTTGTGGCCACCAGAGCCGAAATTCTTGCCATCGATGTTTGTTGAGAGACTCATAGTCACTCCTGAAATAATAAAATTAAGAACAAATAATTACTGAGGGCTCGTTCTACCGCACCCCAAGCATTTCTAAATTTAAAATCACTTGACACGTGACTCTTGTTAAAAATAGATTTCGTTTTTGCAAGTCTGGCAATTTACTCTTTACTTCAGACGAGGCAAAGAGCGTAAAAATTATTTTTTACGTAGCAATTGAAGGTCAAAGGGGTTGAACTTAATAAATAATGTCGATGGACTCACCATCGCGGAGTTTCTGCTGATATCCCAAACCAATCTGCAACTGAGAGTTGACCTTGGCCCTGACTGATGCAGCACTATCGAGATTGTACTTGGCACCGAGGCTGAACTGAGTTGCGTTGTTTCCAGAGTTCCACGCCATGTTGACAGCTCCCTCGAGGCCGGGCTTCACCAGGTGGTAAATCGAGCCATTGAACTCACGACCGTTGTCCCTGCAGATCAAATACATCAATTATTCTGAATAAATTGCGAGTGATTATGAGACTTGGGGAACGTACACTGCGGCGTGAACACCAAAGTCTTTGGCTGTGAAGCCAAGAGCAAAGTTGTTCTTGGTTATTTTGCTCCTCTGGGAGTCAAACGACGTCTGATAGCCCGCAAGCCATCCTGGGAAATAAAAATATCAAAATAACAGATTAATGATGTTTTATCCTTGAATTTCATCATGAAGATCAATGGAGGGAATTAAGGGATTACCCTGGTATCCAACGACAGCAGTTGTGTGAATCAATGGTCCACTGTTGAGACTGAGATCGAAATCAGCAGTTGCTGATACATTTTCGTGTTTGTATGTTGTCTTCAATTTACCAGTCTTGCTTCTGTAATCCCATGAATCCTGATTATTATAAAATTATCCCCCGAGACATCAAAAAAAAAATGAACGAGGGCGTTACCCAGTCTGGGGAGAGAATGTGCAGCTGTATCCAATGCTGAGGCCCTGGAGTAACTTATCAGCAATAGTGACATCCGTTCCAAGAAGATTATCTGTATTCCACTTCTCAGAGAACGTCAGCCCGTACTCCTTAATCTTGTACTTGGTCTCGAGATTTCCTACGACGACCCCGGTGTCTTGATTGGAGAAACCACCACTGGAGAACTCAACACCAGAGTCGGTCTTGGTGCTGACGTCGAGCTTCAGAAGGCCGAAGTGATAGCCTTTGCTGAATATATCACGAGCACTCTTTCCCAAATCGCCATACGTGGGGGGAGCCATTTTCTGTCAAAGGATATTACTGAATTAAAATTGACCTTGAAGACTAACGTCAAGAGAGAAAATTCAAGAGCATCCTTCAATTTTCCTCATTATCATAAAATTATAACAACCATTTAATTAAATTTTTTAATTAAAACTGCCTTGACGAAAAACCTCTGAACCGGAAATCGAGCAATGATTTTCCCCAGTGCAGGTCACCCCACTAAATCCCCAGACCCCTGCCCTAGTTTTTAGTGCTGACCTTGAGCCCATTTCGCCGTTTAAAAAATCCCCACCCCCTGGAGCCCAGCCCATCAACCCCATCACCACAATTTCATCTGAAAAACTCCGAAAAAAAAAAATTAAGAGATTCGAATTTCCACCCGTCTCGAAGGCGCTCGTCAAAGGCGGTATTGACCTGGGGTGCATTACATAAGTCGAACATCTGAACTAGTCTCGAGTCATCCCACACTAATTACGCAAATCAATGACCCGATGACGATAAATCACCGAGAGTCCTCGATTCCTCGAGAAGATTAGACCCCACGTTTTTGGATTCCATCACGAGGTGAATCCCGTGGATGATGGGCTGACGACATCGACCCCACGGTCTCCTCACGCCGGTTTTCTCACCACTTCCATCACAATTTTCCCCACCTCCACCCACCCCCGGCTGTCCAACACCCCAAAATCATAATTCAACTACTCACTTTTAATTAACGGTTTAGGATCTCTGGAAAATACAATTTATTCCCTTCAGATGCTGTCTGCGTGCGAAAATCTACTCCGCCGGGCGATGAGAGCTAGACTGCGCTTCCGGCTTGTACGCATGCGCCCAAGTCACTCCCACGGAGAAGATTTACCCCCAGGGGTAGGGATTTTTCTCCTCATTCCAAGGAAAAATTTTCAAAGAATAATTTTTCCCTCTCAAAGTCACTCCTCCAAAAAATCGTCAAGTCTTCATTTTTTAATCATCTACACCACTTCCGGTGGCCTTGACTTGATAGTGGATCTGTCCGACTTCCGGGTGATTCGCGCGTTTTTATTTGAATCGTAAAATCGTCAATACTTGGGATTCTCCCAAAATTTTTATACGAATGAATGAAAAGGATTTCATCGATGATTGGATGATTCCCGGAGAGATCAAACTATAATTAATTATAATTAATGACTGACTGATTTATAATATCTGTTTCCACCTCGAGTGATAAACACCCGAAGAAAAACCCGAGGCTTCTCGAATCCAAAAATAAACCGCCCCGAGATGACTTAGAAGATGCTAGACTTCCTGCAGATGAGCGTAGGATAATCTAGAATTTTTATTTTTAATTCCGTTGAGTCTATAAAACCCGAGTCACCTGAATCCCCGTAAGTACTTTGAACCAAGCAATCCCTGAGTAACCGTGAACTCAAATCGAGTGAAGTAAAACATGTCAGCGACAGTCGTAAGTAAAATAATTCATTAACTCGAATTAATAAAAAAATTTTGCTATTCTCGTCAAGGACTCGACTGAAGGTGGCCCGACCTACGATATTCTCTCCAACGACAAAGTGGGAAGGTAAGACAGTTCATTGTCCCCGAGACGCTCCCATTTATTTCTAAATCCGCTGGTGAAATATTCTAGTCGAGTGGTCATTGACCGGCGTCCCCCCATGGCAACTCCACCGCACCATTTTCCTTTAATTACTTCTGTATTTTTAATTATTTCAATATTCCCAGGTATATGGTAGCGAGCAAAGACCTAGACCCAGGGGAGGAGATCCTGACGGAGTTGCCCTTCGTAGTCGGTCCAAAAGCCTCGACCTACCCCCTCTGCCTCTCCTGCTACACCCCCTGGCCCCCAGCCCCCGATATAATCCCCCTCTGCACCAAGTGTCATTGGCCTGTCTGTAACGAGACCTGCGAGAACGCACCACAACACCAGGAACACGAGTGCCCAGTACGTCACGCTTTCCCTCTCAAATTACCCAGGAAATTAATCCGACAGACTCCAATTAAATCTTTCGTAATTGATCTCTTCAGGTTCTCCAGGCATCGAAGGAGAGATTCAACGTGAAAGAAGCTCTAGAAGGAGAGAATCCAAATGGTCTACCCCAGTTGGAATGCATCACTCCCCTGCGACTCCTCCTGGCCTCGGAGAAATTCCCCGAGAGGTGGAGTAAAGAGGTGAAGGACATGGAGGCGCACAATAAAAAGCGGAGCCAGGGCACCCAGTGGAAGACCGACGACACGAATATCGTTAAATTCATCAGGGAGCGATTGAAATTGGCGAGATTCTCAGAGGAAGCCATTCAGACAGCTTGCGGTATCCTGGAGATCAATAGCCATGAGATCAGGACATCTGGGGGGTACGGGGCCAGAGCTCTGTATCCCATTGTCGCCCTTATGAATCACTCGTGCGTTTCTAACACTAGTCATAGCGTCCAGGGTGACGATTACAGGTAGAGGATCTCAGAAATCAGGAAAAATAGGGAGTGATTTGGGGTGAATTATGGGGATATCAATAATTTCAGGGTGAGACTGAGAACAACAGTACGAGTCCCCAAGAATGGTGAACTACTTGGAAGCTACACCCACTCCCTTCTCCCCACGATGCTGAGACAAGAGCAACTTCTTCTGGGAAAGCATTTCCAATGCGCCTGCCCCCGGTGCTCTGATCCCACAGAGCTGGGGACACACATGTCCTCCCTCAAGTGCAACAAGTGCGATAATGGAGTCGTTATTTCACTGGACTCTTTAGGTATTTCGAAATATTTTTTTAAACAACATTTATGAGGTTTAATTACTGAATTACTTACAGATCCCGAGAGCTCGTGGAAGTGCACTCACTGTGAATTCTCGACGAGTGGTGGAGCGGTGAAGAGAGTCCTCCAGATAATAAATGCCGAGGTCGAGGCAGTGGAGGCGATCACAGGCGACTATGGTCCGGATGCTATTCACCAGAGAGAGAGCATCGTGAAAAAATATCACTCGGTTCTCCATCCCCGTCACTCTTTTCTCACAATGCTAAGGTAATTATCACTCAATTATCACCTGGTGGATTTCCGGGTGAACGATTGCTACCGAGATTTCGCGATAATGCGATCGTTGACGTCCTCCAGGTACTCGTTGTCCCAGTTATATGGACGCGTGGAGGAGTACAACCTGGACGATCTCCCGGACATTGTACTGGAGCACAAAGTCGACATGTGCCGGCTGCTCCTGCAGGTGCTAGATGCTATTGAACCAGGACTCACGAGAATCCGTGGGATGACTCTCTATGAACTCCACGCGCCTCTTCTATTTCTCGCAAAGTCCCAGTGGACGGCCGGAGCTATCGACGACGCAGGGCTCAAATCCAAGATGACGGAAGCTGCGAATGTCCTAAAAGAAGCTGCCACCATCCTCATCCTGGAACCCTCCGAATCCGTGGAGGGACAGATCGCGGCCGGCGCCAGGGACGCGTTAAATCAGCTCGAGCAATCGATAAAAGATCTCTAAATCAATTAATCCAATTATTTAATTATTATCAATAATTAATTATTCATTTTCCACTGCTGTACCTTTCACAATTATAATTATATATATAAATAAAATTAAAGAATTAATAATAATAATTCACTATATATCAAATTTCCCAAAAGTAAAAAATGATAAATCAAATAAATAGTATTACAAATAGATCCAACGAATATTCTCTCTGCATTTCCTCTAAACTTAGATTAACGTGCGGCCAGAGAAAACATCAGTCTAAATATATTCCCCACGGAGTCCGTGTGATCGTCAGTCTTTCCCCATCGGTTTTATTGTAGAACTTTCCAAATGCTCATCAAGGAAATCGAGGATGAAGTGCAGAAGTGCGTGGAAGCTAGTTCTGATGAACTTGGAAGGTAAATCCCTCATATTATTTAAAAGACTTACATAATAACAATCGAGAGATCCCTCACATTATCCGCTGGTTGAAGGTATTTAACAGCCGGGAAACAGCTGTCCCCAGGTGAAGTGATCCTCCGAGAGAAACCCCTGGCAGTGGGACCAGCGGTTTTCAACAGTAATTTATTATGCTACGGTTGCCTCAGGATCGTCCCGAACCTTCCGCTCTTGGACCTGAAATTCCCCTGCAAAATCTGCGAGACCGCTATCTTCTGCAGTTCATCCTGCGAAGATCGTCGAGGTCTCCATACGACTCGGGAGTGTGAAGCATTCACGAGGTGGGGATCCCTGAAGGGCCTGAGCTGGACTGAATTCCGAGAAATACTCTTCCCACTGAGATTGTGGCTCCTCCAGGAGGCGGAGGAATCCTGGAGCGAGATTATGAGGCTCGAGGCCCACCTGGACGTCAGGAGGACGACGAAAGTCTGGAAGGACCGACAGGAAACCGTCGTCGACGTCCTGAAGAGGGTGGGACTGGCCCCAAAGGATTCCGATGAAGTTCTCCAGAGGATCTGCGGGATAATCGACGTGAACTCCTTCGAGCTTCGATCCCCGGGAACTCTCGACTCATCTCCCCTCCGAGGGCTTTATCCAAGGGCTGCCCTGATGACCCACGACTGCAGGGGCAACACTCATTTAACCGTCGACGACGACTTGAACCTGACGGTCTACGCGAGTCTCCCTATAGACAAAGGATCCCCGATTTTATTCAATTACACTTCGTCCCTCCTCGGCACCTGGGAGAGACGCGTTTTCCTGCAGGAGGGAAAATACTTTAACTGCACCTGCGCGATGTGCCAGGATCCCCAGGAGCTCGGGGCTCATCTCAGCTCCATCCTCTGCCCGCGGTGTAGAAAGGAGTTTTTAGGGGTTCCCAGGGTGAATCCCTTCGGTCGAGAGAGGAATTGGATCTGCAGGAGTTGCCAAAAGACTTTCTCGGGAAAACTTGTCCGGAGCACTTTGGATTTAGCGCAAGGGAAAATTATAAAATGCGATCAGTCCAGTGCAAAAGTATTTACTCTATTAATCTCCAGTTTCTTTCTGTTATCACTTTATCTGTGAATTTACTTCTAGGAGCTGGAGACACTGATTAAGGACCTCACGAGGACGTTCCACCCTCGCCACTCCTTATTAATGAACCTCAAGCAGAAATTATTGGGAATTTACCGAGAGGAAATCGCGAATCCTCGAGCTAGAAAGCAAATTCTGGAGAGAATGCTGGAATTATTCAAGGAGTTCGTCGAAGTGTTGGAAATCGTGGAGCCCGGTATCTCTCGATTAAAAGGTAATCCTTAATTAATTTATAACCCAAATATTAATTAATTAATTCCACACCCAGGCATAATGATGTACGAAATGCACCTTCCCATGATCATCCTGGCGAATCGAGACTACACATCCCGAGAAATATCATCAGACGAGCTAGGACATCGTCTGGAGCAAGCCGCTGGGTATTTAAAAAAGTCCCTGTCGATGCTGCTCCTGGAGCCCGCGACAAACCCCGAGGGATTACTCGCAAAAAGAGCCCTTCAAGAATATAAAACCCTCCGGCAAAATCTAGAGGACATCAGATCTCTTCCACAAGAAAAATCCATTTCAAGTTGTAAAAAAAAATCGTAATAAAAACAAGGAAGTACTGAAAGTACTATAAATTCACCATTGCGATTGTCCTTGTGGTGTATTCCAATAAAAATTCATAATTGAGACTTATTTATTTTTTGGTTTAAGGAAAACATTAATCCAATGCATTACACATACGTGTACTACAGCCTGCGCACCAATGAAACCGCGAAATTTCCTCAGTATTCCACGACCAGTGGCGACTGGTGAATGTCTGGGTGATTTTGTGCTCGTGATACAGTTGACATCAGAAATATATTTTAAATAAATAATTGTCTCCATCGAGAGCTCGCCACTAGTCTTCACATTAGACTTATCATTATTCATTAATCATCACCAAACGGTAATAAATAACAATCGATAATTCTCGTTGTTAGCATCATAACCTACAGTTTGTCAGATTTCCCTGATTTTCTGGAGATCAGAAAAAATGATTCACCAGAAATTGGTTGGCATTGGCATGCTGATTGGTCTTGCAATGGTTTTTATTTTTTCCATTCATCGAATCGAGGAGGGCCACGTGGGTGTCTACTTCAGGGTATGTAAACAACATATGATTTGTTGTTGATAATTATAAGAACGGAATTTTACATTATTTATTTGAAAATTGGATTGAAGGGTGGAGCTTTGTTGCCTAGTGTCAGCAATCCTGGATTCCACATGATGATTCCTCTCCTCACGACCTTCCGCTCGGTCCAGGTCACCCTCCAGACGGACGAAGTGAAAAATGTACCCTGTGGAACGAGCGGTGGAGTTATGATTTATTTTGATCGAATTGAAGTTGTCAATATCCTTAATCCCAGTGCTGTTTATAATATGGTGAAGAATTTCACTGCGGATTACGATCGTACCCTCATCTTCAACAAGGTCCACCACGAGCTCAATCAATTTTGCTCACTGCACAGCCTCCACGAGGTGTACATTGATCTCTTCGATCAAATCGACGAGAACCTGAAGACTGCATTACAGAGGGAATTGAATGAACTCGCTCCAGGTCTCAATATTCAGGCTGTTCGTGTCACCAAACCAAAAATTCCAGAGACCATCAGCAAGAACTACGAGCTGATGTGAGTCCCTATCAATATTTCAACGATCCTCTATAATTTATTCAGAATAACAACTTGTAGGGAAGGCGAGAAAACAAAACTCCTGATCTCCATTCAACACCAGAAGGTCGTGGAGAAAGACGCAGAGACTGATCGTAAAAAAGCGATAATCATGGCGGAGAAGGAGTCCCAGGTCGCTCAGATCCAGTACAGCCAGAGGATAAAGGAGAAGGAATCCCTCCAGCGAATGGCTGCCATCGAGGACGAGATGCATTTGGCCCGTCAGAAGAGTCGCTCTGACGCAAATCATTATCAGATGCAGAAACAGGCAGAGGCCAATCGACTTCTATTAACGAACGAATTTTTGGAGCTGAAGAAATACGAAAGCCTGGCTAACAACGCGAAAGTCTACTACGGCCAGGAAATCCCCAAGATGTTCGCCATGGGCTGCTCCATGGAATCTGCCCCGCAGACCAGTGTCAAACCGTCGGAGGAGACCAAACAGAGTTAATCATCCTCCATTATTAGACCCATTATTTCAACTCATTGTGATAATTATCTCGTTTCTCGTCTTGTACTGTGTGAAATAATTCATTATCATCCTTCATCATTCATCATATTTAAGAAATAAATATTATTTTGTATTTTTGAGTATTTTTGGTGAATCACAATTCGAGATTCGCTGAGCCGATTATCCCAAGACAGCATTCATTTTCAAAAAATTTTTTAGAGCTTTGAAATGAACCCTGATTTTTTGAAATCGTATCGTTCGCTTAGGAGATATTAATGACTTTAAAAAATAAGTTTCGTCTCTCATTTGTATTCTCCCGCGTTATAGCGCTAGTGAATGCCGAGTATATTCTGATTTGACTACAGTCTGATTCATTGAGCTGGTGTTATCACCCTCGAGTAATAAACATTGCAATTTTACTACGAAAAAAAAGGTTTACACATCTTTTTTATGGGATTTAAGGCGTATTGAAGAAAAAAGCCTCTTGACTAGTGATTTTGTTATGGAGCAGAAAGACTGCCCTGAGTGATGCAATGTCTGACTGACAGACGAGTGACTCCTGCATTCCTGAATAACAATCCTGATTAAATAAATTCCTAAAATGTCTGTGGTGAGTATATTTTTCATACGAAAATTAAATAACTCCAAGATATCGAGGTTAACCCTTTACTTTACAGGAGCTGAAGAAATTTTTGTATCAGCTGTTGACCAGTGTCGAGGGTCTTCACAGCATATTGATAACAGATCGCGATGGTGTCCCTGTGGTATCAGTGTCCAGCGATAAGGCACCAGAGCTGGCCATGAGGGCGAGTTTCCTTTCAACATTTGGAATGGCAACTGATCAGGGGAGCAAACTAGGTCTTGGAAAGAATAAAACAATTATTTGTATGTACAGTAGTTACCAGGTAAATCAATCATTTATTTCTGTCATTAACGACGCAATTAGTTCATTGTCCTCGAATATTGCGATTAAATATACTTCAGGGAATTTTTTTTAAAGAGATATTCTCGATTCAGGTGGTGCAAATGAACAAACTACCTCTTGTCGTGAGTTTTATAGCATCTCACGGCTGCAATACAGGACACATTCTCTCCCTGGAGAGCAGAATTGATCCAATCCTCAGTAATCTGAAGAACGCCGTCGTGGAAGCCTGATGGTTACCCGTCGTTCACTACGGGTGATAAAATCCTTGTGACGAAAATAAACAAAAGCGAATGTGATTCTCTGAAAACGAGACTTTCATCGAGTGTGATTTCAATCGAGTAAAAAGAAAAACTATCGGTTAAACTTGAAAAATAATCACGATAGCCTGTGCTGGCAATTGAGAAGCGCCAGGAAAATCTATATCAAACGACAACATAAATTTTACAATGGGTGTATAAAGAGAATAATTTTCAAGACTACTAATAAGATTGATTACTGAATCTGTATATTGAAAGACTATTATTAAAAATGCAAGTATACCATAAATTGAAATAATACTTTCCACAATTGCGATTCTCCGCGATTTTCTTATCCCCACAAAATTTTTCATTTTTATTTATTTCATTTTAAAGATTTTTTAGAGAAAAGGGGGGAAATTTCTTTGTCAATCATCTACAGGGGATAGGCGAGTGGTTGATTCTCCAGGGCGTCCAGAATATTCTGAGCGGCAACAGCTGACATTTCATTCCTCGTTTTGATAGTGGCAGAGCCCAGGTGCGGTACAATTTCAAAATTCGGTAGTTTCAACAATTCGTGATCGCTTGGCAGAGGTTCAGGGTCAATCACATCGACCCCCGCAGCGAATATCTTCTTCTCCTTGAGAGCTTTGAGTAAAGAGCTAGTTTGAACGACAGCTCCACGGCCCACATTCACCAGAACAGCAGTTTTTTTCATTTTATTGAAAACCGCATCATTGAAGAGTGCCCGAGTCTCGAGGGTCAGGGGCACAGCAAGGACAATGAAGTCGCTCAGCTCCAGGATATCGTCAAGAGACACGAATTCCGCCCCGAGCTCATCCCCAGCTTTTTTTCTGTTGTGCCCCGTGTACAGGAATTTTCTAACTGAAAAACCAATCAGGCGTTTCACGACCTCTTGGCCAATGCCTCCTAGACCGACTATTCCTACGGTGGAGCCTCTCAAATCGTGACCGAGAAGCCACTGGGGACCTCTTTCCATCTTTCCCCTGGAATAAATCGTTTTTTTAAATAAGTCCTGATTATTTTTTGGTAATTAACACGAGAACAATTGATTTTACTCTTCTAGAAGAGTGCGACCCTCGTGGGCCCTTCTTGCAGCATTCAGCATCAGCATCACAGCAATTTCAGCAACTGCTGCACTGAGTACCTGGGGTGTATGTCCCACCTTGATACCTCTCCTTTTAATTTCCGGAACGTCCAGGTGATCGTAACCAGCGGACATCGTCGAAACCACCTTCAGGTTGGGACCTTGAAAATTTTATCGCAATGCTCATACATAAAGTGATTCAAGTGTTTCATTATCTCACAACGTCAAAATAAAAATTTCCTACCAGCGATGTCCAGAAACTTGGAATTCACGGTCACATGTCCAGAGAGAAAAACCGCGTCATGCCCTGGGAGGGCCGCGTACACTTGCTCTATCGTGGGCTCGACGTAGGGAAGAATCGTGACATCACAACTGATAATAATAAATCATCACTGAGTCATTAAAGCTGATTAATTTCTAAATTCACAGAATTCAATCTTAAAATAGAACGTGTCAAAGCACTCGACCACAACAAACGACAACAGATAATTTTCGTAAAGTGAGATTATTTAAACTTTTCAATTCTATTGAATACCGATTGCTCTGGAAATCGGTCTATTTATTGAGGAAAATTGAATTCGAATTGCGTCACTTTAAGCTTCAATCTTGCCATGAGGAAAAAAATCCCTCGTCATAGATCGAAACGCAAATAATTCGCGCTAATGGATCTAATAATAATTTAGTATCTGGAGGCTTACGTGACTTTCAGGAGGTCGATGCCGGTTTTTGGGGTCTCGCAGCTGGTGACCAGTACTTTCGGCTTCGTCATGACTTCAACAACTGACATAATCACACGATAAGACCGACCGATAAATTCCCTATCTGAAAAAGTAAGCGAATAACTCGTGGTCTTGTTCGAAACGTTTATATAGAATGTCAGAAGAAATACGGATGTTCTGCGCAAGCGTTCCAGGAGAAACCGCTACAATAATAACTCCCCGAAAATTGAAATTAGAGGAAGTTCAGGTTTCAACCGCAGAGTTTTATTTGTCAGTACAGAGTCATTAATGAAGGGTAATGACACTGACAACTGCGTGAAAATCATTCCACCAGAACGTGATATTTTTGAAAGTTTTAAACACATTAGTGATTCCATAGATCAAGCGGAAACCAAACAGTTGCGGCGCGCCATTTCATGCCACCTCTTCGTCGTCGTGTTGTCCTGGTGATAAAAGACGTTACTTTTCTCCGAGTGACGGACAAGTTCATGTCCATTTGACCTAGTGACAGTCGTCTCCTCTAGCATGACAGAAAGTATATTTGTTAACAAATGAAAGAAATATTTTGAACATTTTAATTTCTATAGGAATTTTTCATTGGTGAAGACTTACCTGCGACGATTCCTCATTGATCAACCTGTCAACGTTGGCCTGTCATAATAACCATTGATTAGGAAGGAGTAATTACAACGTTAGATAGCACTCGAATTGACGACAATCGTCGTTCGAAACATCAGGGACTTATGCGTTTGAGGAATGTGTTGAACTGTTCTAACTTTGAAAATCCACTGGATGATGTGTGATAGACAGTATAACATGAGTATTGTGTGGAGTTTGGAGTTCCTGAGTGAATTGTAACGCTTCAGAGGTATTTCAAAACGTCGGGTACCAGGCGAACAGGAGCTTCAGTCGATAATGGATTCACTATCGCTGAATTATTTTCCATTCTTCAATTTGCAAGTGTTCCCACCAATTTTCAAAAACTTTCACTTCCATAATTGCAAAATTGAGTTGCAGAATGCATATCATGAAAGGGCGGGAATATTCCATTATTTTTTTTTGCGACGAGTGCTGGATTTCTTTTTTTCAACACCTGTTGATTTCTTTGTAGCTCTTTTGATTGCAGCAATTATAGCAGTGGCTGGGTAAATGCTCACCCTCCAAGGAAAGTAAAATGCAGGTGGTGAACTGAGGGGACGATATTTTTTCAACCAGGAAAGCATATCGCGAAAAAATAACTGTCGAGATATTCCCGTGTTTTCTGCGATTCAAAGTGATGTGTAAGCAGAAATGCTTAGATTCTATCAGGGAAACATGACCTTCGAAGAGGATTCTGATGATGATAGGTGACACTTAGGAGAGCCTGGGAGACACAATATTCCTCAAATGCTCAAAACCTGAGAATAATTAACAATTCGCTATCAATCCTCCAGTATCCAGTATAATTATAAAACAAACAACTGTAATCATCTCCTGAGCAAATAGTTTATGAGGAAGAATGAGTATTTTTTCAACGATAATCTCCATCAAGTAGAGGCTGCAAAAAAATATCGTAGATAGGAAGTTGAGGTCTCGACAATCAAGAAAAGAAACCGGAGTGCGTTGTTGACATACCGGAGAAGTCTTCGGTGAAAAAATAGAGGCAAAAAACCTCGAGCATTCGAGCCGGTTGGCGTCACCTTCTAAACTCGGTCATTGCATCACTTTGCCACATTGTTTGAACAATTACCAACACAAGAGCTCATTACACCTGCAGTTCTCTGAATCCCCTCGATTCCTCATCAATTTTCATTTTTTCTGGACCTTCTGAATTCCCCGTGAACATCTCTCGTTCTTGTTTACAAAATAAATCGACGAAGAAAAAATAAAACCGTTGGAATTGCAGTATTGGCAGCACTGTACATTCGAAAGCACCAGTGCAAAATGTTCTGAAATAGTTTAGCGTTCACCTTGAATTATTACACCGAGAGTATTCATCAGAGGTCTTTCCCATAATTGTGAGTAATTACCTCTCCTCGGGGCGCGGAATCCCTCAATTTCCTCTGATAACACCAAAGAGCCCCGACCTGTTTGGGTTTTGAGGTTACATCATGAAGAAGTCCCTATTTTTTACTGTTTTCTATTCACTGTTACGTCTGATGATGAATTATTCAATAGGTACAGGATGAAGTGGGTGTCGAAACAAATAGCTCTTCCACTGGTGATTGGAATGTCATTGACTGGTGCTTGTGTTGGAGTATTATATTTATTATACAAAAAGGTAAACTGAAAATAATTGATTGTTTATGTGATAAATTTGTAACGAAGAGATGAAGAAGTTGATGAATCACTTGTTTGATCAAGGATGGGGAGAAGAGCATTAGGTCTCGTCCCAGGAAACACCTTTACACAGCAGAGGTGAAGGTTCCAAAAGCTGCAGTTCCAGCAATAATAGGACGTGGAGGAAGTACAGTGAAAGATATTGAGAGTAGAACATCAACGAGAATTCACTTCAGCGAGGACAAACTGGAGGAGTCAGAGAGGATCTGCTACATTCGAGGTGAAATCGAGGAGACGAGATTGGCTGAGCAGATCATCCAGAATCTCATCAACAATCAGCCTGTCATCGAGGTATACGAAATGCTCGCACCACAGAAATTCTGCTCTTCTTTACTTGTTAATAGGAGAGTCGAGGTCATCCAGTCTTTCGCCAATGCCAAGATCATCATGGAGAAGTTGTACACTCGTGATCCAGGTATTCAATAAATTTGAATTATTTCACCATTTGGGAACTCATTTGGATTTTTCTTCAGATGCGAAGAGACGAGTCATTATAAAGGGAACTGCCGAGCAGATTGCAACAGCTCTGACTGAAATTCAAGAGAAACTCCGAGATTTTAATGACATGGAGGAGAAAATAAAATTGGGGCAGTCCTCAAGATCTCCACGAGGAAAAATTTCTCCGAGGAGTACAGCCAGTACCACTGGGTCTAATGAGAGTCAAGTAACACCTGGAGAAACGTCTGGAGTCAGTGGTAAATTATATTTTCAAGGAATATTCAATCCTCTGGAGGATAATCTTTTTTTATAATTAATTTTGAATTAATTCTGTTAATTGGATTATTGCAGAGGGCACGAAAGAAGTTTATGTGAGTGCGACATTCTCCCCAAGTCAATTCTGGGTCCAAGTTGTCGGCCCTGGCACTCTAGCCCTCGATGATTTGGTCAAGGCTATGACTGATTACTACAATGATGAAGAAAATCGAGAGCTCCACACTCTAATTCACGTAAGAGCTCGAGATTGAGAATTTAAATTGAAATATTTCGTTTTTTTTAATTGATTTTTTTGTGTAGATTTCGGAGGGGGAAACAGTGGCGGCTAGATTCGACTTCGACAACTGCTGGTACCGCGCCGAGATCACGTCCTCCATCGGGAATGGCCAGTACGAGGCCTTCTTCTTGGATTATGGAGATCACTCAGTAATATCTGTCACAGACATCCTCGAGCTTCGAACCGACTTCCTGAGCCTTCGCTTCCAGGCCATCGAGTTCTCTCTGGCCAACGTGAAGCCCAAGTAAGTGCTCCAATAATTGATTTCATAAATTTTATTCAGTCATTCATTTTCAAATAAACGCAAAAGGAAAATGTGCAGTTATCAGAGAATGGCGGGACAAAATAGACATTCACGATATATTTTTTATTTGGATTTAAATCACTAGCGCAATTAATTGAATTTCAAAAAAAATTGAATGCCCATTTTGTCCCAGCTTCCCTGAAAAATTATCAATTGCTCAATTCGCTGTCGTCCATATTGCTGGACTGTGACCCCCCAATGCCAGCCTCGCACGCCTCATGGAAGAGTTCAGGGTTGACCTGCTCCATGATTTTCCAGGCGAAGCTCTTATTAATATTCATGGCATTCTCCTCGCAGTAGGCGAGTCCCGCTCTCTTGAGACAGTCGGAATTAAATTCGTCAGCCATCAGTAAAAGAGACGCGACATTCTCCGGGGTGAGAGTTTCGATGAGATTTCTCTCACAGAGTTCTTTCAAACCTGTCAAAAATTTCATCATCATTATCGAGCCATATTTATTAGAGACATCCTTACCCTTGAGTCTGAATCTCTCAGCAATGGCTAGAAGTTGACTCGCTAGAAAATCGAGATTATCCACGTGATCGGTGTAAATGTATCTCAAAAGCTCCTCAGTCAATTCAGGCGAGAGATCTGTCAAGTCCAGGGTGAACCGATAGGGCATCTAAGGGGATTAAATCAATACTCTCCTCTGTTCTCATTACCTCAAAAACACGCGTGCAGAAGCGTTTCTAAATCTAGAATAACAACACCAACCAAGCAAAAATAATTCAGTTGTATTCAGCGAGCTGTTGAATAAAACAGTAAATGCATCATTAGAATTACTAGGCACACAAAATTCATAAATCATGCCATCCAAGTGAGACAAATCATTTGCGAAGCTCATGCTTCATACATTCATTACACTCTTCTCGCTGTCTCCCTGGTCAGAGTTTGGTGGATCAATTTCAATGACTGGCACTATCATATCAGCCAGTACATCACTCCTCGCCGCAATTACACTGGCGTGCACTGGAATTTCAGTGTGGGCTGAGCTTCCACCACAGGTCAACTTGGTGTCTACAGACTTGGGATGCTTCAGCAGTCTTGCCATATCCTGGAAATTAAATGCCATAAATTCCCGCTGATCTACGAACCCCCGAATGAATTGGACGGATCAATATTTCAATGAATACCTGTGCCAGACTGTTCTTCTCGACTTCACACTGAATAATCTGTATCTTCACCATCACCGATACCTCTCCGTTTTTCTTGTAATGCCGATCGACGATCGACAGGTCTCTGTACCCCAGGGAAATTATGTCCTTCGTGGTCTTAAGCTCGAGGACAGTTCTACTGACTTGGCAGAACTCCCAGTGATTGATATTGGCGTTGAATACAGCGAATTGAAATCGTATTTTTGCCTGCTCCACTTCCTCCACGGAACAGCTGAGCATATTCAGACAGAGTACAACAGGATTCGTGATCCTTTTCCCTGCAAACGGGATTTTCATCATTTTCTTTATCGAATTGAGTTTCTAAAAAAAATTCAATCTCATTGTGATCCATAAACTTGCCCTCAGGCCCCTTCCAGAACCTGATGGAGAGACTCCAGGTGCTGCGGATTCCATTGACATTCAGATCAAAGCTGGGACTATCGATAAATGTTTTCTTGGAGACTGTTTTCTTGTAGCTCTTGATGGGCCACGAGTACTTGAAGACAATATCGGAAACCGTTGGAACGAGTAACTCCATTCTGCAGTTACTAGTGCACCTGCAACAAAAAGCTTCATTAACCGTTCCCTTTCATCGGCCTTCGCATAAAAATGCGGTGAAGGCAGAAACATTCACTCGTAGATATCCAAAAAATTCCAATCAATCCCACAGAATATCCAGCAGCAACCGATAACGAATGAAAATCCCCAGGATATTATTTTTCATTGACAGTTATCGATGGGATATGGGAGAGGGATAAGTTGGTAAGAATCATTGGAAGTTCCTCCGGGGATTAAATAACGTGATCCCTCGTGCGATATGATACACCTCGTAACAAGTGCAATCCTAACTTCGAAGGGAATTGCTGGGGCAACTGGCACGCAGACAATTAAGCAACTTTTCGTGCCTTCCACTGAAAGAGTCTGCACGATATCCGAAATTAAAATCGAGCTTATCAATTCGGCTTTAGCTACTTAAAAAAAAAATTCCATTTCCCGCATTTTATTCAATAATACCGGAGTGCTTGTCTGTTGTTGTTCGAGGAGTCATAAATTATACCCAATTTGTGGTACTATCCCCCTGGCATACGACCAAGATTCCACCAGTCCTTCCGTATTGCGAGAATTTCTCTCGTTCGATTGCATCACAATTTTCGAAACTCTAAAAATTTTTACCATTCAAAATTATCCAGAGATAATTCTAGATGATGAATGGAATTACACCTGATTAAAATGTCATTGAAATTTTTAATGCTCTGATTGAGTGGCCGAGTTATCAATGGCGTGTGCATCACCGAATCAATAATAATTATTCAACGAGCTGGAGTACCATGTTCAACCCTGGGGGTGTGAAACACTGGAGTCCTTGACTTACCTCACGTGAAATCAACGATGACGAGAGATCGATAAACCAACGCGAGATTAATTACACGATGAATATTAATCACCGCGTACGTGCGACAGATTGTCAACGGAAATTGCACAGAAAGTATATTGACTTTTCCAGTCACGATTGTTGAAAATTGAACAAAAGAATTGATTTATTCATTGAAAGCAACTACTTATGAATATTTATTAATGCGTCAGTTGAATTCCACGGGGGATAAATTCCCATTTTGTTTTCTATTCTGAGTTAATCGAATGAATTTAATGAATATCAATGATAACTTTTGGAAAACTCCAGGGGACTGTTACCGATTCCTCTCCAAAGATACGACTGACTTCTTTGAGAGGTCTGTGGCTCCCGTTGTTGTAATTCTTGTTTTTCTTTGGCACGTATTGAGACAACGTAGTGTGTACTTTATAAATGGAATAGCTGCTTCGGGCAACCTACGCCAATCTATCCGTCAGGATTAATGCGACCATTGAATCAATTTAAACTGTTCTATATTCAGGATATCATTAAGTGCAACAACTCAATTTCAATGGTTTGAAATGAAAATAAATCCCTCTCCAAATTGCCCGGAGTAATTGATGTCCAGTGATTTTATTCACAAATACGATGAACAATAAATAAACAATGAAAAATCCTGTGAACTTGCTTTCCAATAAAAATCGTTGAATCTCATAAATTCAAATTTCACAAGCGATTTCATGAAACTGATCGTAAAATCGTGACGATATCAACCGGAAGTTCCCGCGAAAGCTCGTGGGACAACTGCGGAGAATCTGCACGAATCTCTAATGATTAATATGAGGGAAAAGGCCAACTCTAGCTGATTTGCTAGAGCCATTGTGGTGTATTCACCGGGGAAATCTTGTATGCATTATTCATCAAGTCCATGGTGACTCGATTTATTCCCTCAGTAGGTATTGATTGAGCTGTGATTGATACAACTCCTGAATTATTAATGCAAAATTATTAATCACAAAGGATGAATTGATCATTGAAATTCTCCTAATGACAATTCCCCGTTCAGTAATCCAGGAACTCTAGTCAACGAAATTATTCGGTTAATTTCACAGAGATGAGGAGTGGAGCCAAGAGGCGTGCGACAGATTTGAGGAATTGGTACATTCTGCCCAGTGGAAGGTGCTAATTACCAAAGTCCGTGGTTTCAAGGAACGTGCCTTGGGTCAGGGAATGTCCAGGAGGGAAGGATCACCCATTCCTAGTGTTGATTTATTCGATAGGAATGATAATCTGGTAATTAATTCTGGAATTGTGATCATTTATTCATTTTTTTATTTGTTTATATAATTTTTTAATAGGATGTGAATATCGGAAAGCAACTGGTGATGGAGAATTTGGCAGTACCAATCGAAGACAGTTGGTCAGCTGCCAGTTCAACTCTATCGTTATCCAGACCAAGTCAGGACAGTTCGAGCCCCACGTCATTAAAATCTCCTCTGCCCCCGAGATCCCATAAAATAATACCAGATAAACAGCCTGAAGTCATCGAAGAGATCGATTTGATTACTCCTAAGGTATTTCTGTAATTCGATTATTTTTTCTCATCGCTGGGGAATTTTTGTCGTTCTTTTTATTCGGTATTCCTTGATTACTTCAGAAACAGAGGGTCCCCGTCGAGGAAGTCGATCTCGTGACACCAGTGAAGGATTCTACAGCAAATTTAATCAAGTCTGAAGGCCAGTCGACGTACACCAATGGAAATGAACAAAAATTGATTTCAAATTCCCAGTGGAACTCCAGGAACGCACCTGTTCCAGCAGGCTACGAGGCCGATGACGATGAGGACGATAGCCTCGAGATGTTCTAGAGTGTACAAATCAAATCGATACCTCATTGACATTCTATCACACCTCGCTGGACGAGAGAAAAACTATTAAAAGTTGACATCGCTAGTTCAGAGTTTATAGTTCCGAGTTTCCTTCCTCGTATTCTAGTTTCCTCGATAACAAGTATGTGACTTGCGTCAGGAAGTTAATCTCTTCTCGCTGAGTTCTGCAAAGACCTGTCACGTTCATGATAAAAAGTAAATATTTGCTTTTTCCATTTCGCACGAGATTTATTTTCGGTTGGAGGAGTTATGCAACGAAATCGTTTAGGTTGTGTTCTATCTCATTAGTTTATTTTTCACTCATACTCAAATTTATTCATTTTTATTTTCAATGGCCATCGAGGATCGAGATTTCTACGAGAACTCATCGAAACAAGACTTGTTAATCGTTAGTACAAAATGTTAAAGCTAATATTTTCTGTACAGTTGAGTCATTTAAAAAAAGCGAAAAAGCTTCATTTCTTTATTTTGATTTTCATTAAACTCAAAGATGACTATTTTTATAAAAAAGAAAACATTGCTGATTTCTACAATAAAAAATGATCAATAAAAACTACAAAATTGAGAGTAAGACAGAGTTTGTTGCTCCCTTTGTAAATCAATTTCACTTGAAACCACATCAAAAAGAAAATGCCGATAAAAAACGTGATCGGAAGTCTCAACTCGTCGATTACCTCCACAAATACTCTGGAAGTTGATGTAGCATTTCTTATCCCCGTCATTTAAAACCCAAAACGAGAAAAGAAAACAAGAAAACAATAATCTTAGAATTGTATCCACGTGAAAGCGAGTGTCATCGATGCGAGACGGCTTATAAAATGAGTCCCCTCGTTTCCTCAACAATTCAGTTTTACGATAATCATCAGCCAGAAGCCATAACAGCTCTCAACATGAATAACTTGGTAAATACGTGGGTCGAATCGGATTTACGGTGATGTTTCGTTGAATGACACGCGTGACGTAATTAATTAATGAGCGTAACATTTAATTGGTGCATCCGCATCAGCTGCATCAGTCCTTATTGGATAGTTTTGTTGATTGATCAATTAGAACAGTCTCCATTTCAAAGGCGCATCGGTATTTTGGGTTGAGTTGAACTAGAGTTTCTCTAAATTGAAATTATCAGTGAAACTGGGTCGACCCTCAACACCCACAACGCGTGGGCCGCTATTCCCGGGAGTAATCTCGGGATTTATCCCGGTTCACCTCAATTTTTACTTCATTCCGCCGATTTTCAAGTGCTCCCATCACTTTTTACGTTAAACATTACGTCGAAATGGGCAAAAAATTCATTCAGTCGCGAATCGCGGGATTTTCACTCGAAAAAATATGTAATTCGACAATTATATTTTTTTTTCAATATGAAATTTATATAAATACACCTGTATTATATATACTGCGGGAATACATGGATTTTTAGACATTTATCCATGGAGATGAAAAATTGTAAGATTATTTATTTGACCCCAAGTCGACGATTCCCCTCAGGGTAATGAAAAAAAAAATCCATAAACCCGTGAAATATCCTGTCGACGCCAGGCAGTCTGTCCTGAGACTCAGCCAATCCCCTTGACCCGTTTTTCTGGTATCTCGTCAAGGGAAACAGCGGACTGCAACAATAAACTCGAACTTGAATTGCAGTGCGTTCTCCTCCTCGTGACTGGTGTCTCCATGGCAGCCGCCGGGACGAGATACATCGCAATTCCCATTGATGGGATCGATGTTATAGAGGTGAATCCAATTCTACCCCCGGCACCGCGTTATCCACGTCAAACCGAGGCTTACCTGGTGTCAAATCAACAGGAAACCGAGAGCCAAGTGCCTAGAATCGAGAGATCGACCGCCCAAATACTAGATTACGTTGATTTTGGAGCACAAACTGGTATGAATGGTGCGTACAGCTGGTACACTGATTATCCCGCACATCATTGATGAAAAGGACATTCAGAGATCCAGGGTATCGATTCCTGTGTAAATAATAATAAAAATATACGCAATCATCCAGTACAGTAATAATAGATTTATTTTCTTCGGTACACTTGGTTTATCATTTCCAAAACCCTTTACACTTGTCAGGAATGCGCAGATGTCACTTTTTTTTTTGTTCTCAGACTCAAATTTTAAAGCGAAATTTTACTCTGGTAATTAAATAAAATAGTCCGATCCACGCATCGTCGAGATCTCGTTTGATGGTGCGATAACAAATTATTAATAGACAAATATTTTCAATTACTTGCCGATAACCCGCGTCGGGATCGATTGAAATTAGAGAGCATGTCTATCACCATTTTTTATCAACGACTTTCGATATTGCGACCGAATTGGTGGACCGAGACAATTCAGAAAATCAATAAAAAAAAAAGTAATGAAAATTCTCGTAATCAAATCGTTGGAAAAGTAAAAAATATACACGTATTTTGTATTTAAATATATTAAAACTGCATCTATCTCAACTAAATCGTAATAATCCGTTATTTCATCGAGTTGATACTCGATATCACTGAATGCCAAATTATTCTATCTAGTTACACCGAGACACTGAAAATTTAATAGATTTTCCAACATCCATCGATTAACCATATATTATTCACTCTATTTCCTGGAAACATTCCGTTATCTACTCCCCTCACTCCTTTTCCTATTATTTATACAATATATATACGCATTTATATATATCTCATATAGATTCTCCAGATATATTCATATTTATATATAAATCAATAGATTACAATCGCGATTGTAGACAGAGACAGAATTTAATGATCGCACGATTAAGGATATTTATCCAGTTTTAAAAGTACTCGGCAAAATTGTTTAAACAAATCAATTTGATCTCATTGATTTAATTATTATTACGATTAATTTTCTCATTATTCCTTTTATACGTCAATTTTTTATTTGATAAAGTAATTCTCCCAGAGAAAAAAATGGAATGAACTCTTGGTGATAAAAATCCTTAAACAATTCGCGCGATCATCGAAGCAGGTACGTTTGCATTATCTTTCCTCATTTCGTCCTCCCACGAAAAAAAAAACAATTTTCCAAACAAGGTCCATCGTAAGTACGTGCACGTAAAAAATTCATCAACTCAATGAAAAGTAAAAAATAAAAATCGAGATCTAGTTAAATAAATTGCGGGGTAAAGCGACTACTTTGGGAATAAAACAGTGCACCATGGCGTTTCCCTAATAATTCAAATAAACCGAGACCCTCTGATTCTCTAAAGAGACTCCTAATCTTTGTAAGTCAATAAACAATACTGCGTTTTTTCCAATGCTCCATCGAGACTTTAAACTAAAATAAACGTAAGCATCATCACAAATTAATTGTACTCAAGTATAACATAACGAAAAATAAAGATTATGCGTAGTTGTACTGAAATGGCGATAAATCGTACGTTTTGAAAGAAATTAATAAAAAAACCTTGCGCTCTCTTGAGAAATTTCAGGGTAACCCTCTGAGAAATTGAGATTTTCAATCAATTTATTTCATACGTGCGTTATTAATTGGTGGAGTGTGTTTGGCCGTTTGTGATGCATCTTGAATTTTTCCATTTTTACGAATGGAAGAGTTGACACGCGATGTGAAGCCTCATTTTCACTGGTTGCCTGAGATACTCGGTGAAAACGATAACGAAACTTTGACGTAACACACGAGTTTCGAATGGAGTTTATTAGGTGAGGGCTTTTAGTGCGATTAATCGAGTTTACGGTGTTGATGGAGGACTCACCGCCATTGGAAACCACTAAGGTTTCTAATAATTTGGTAACAAAGTGGTGAATTGAGATAATTCCAATTTACATCTTTCTTAATTACCAATTTACCGCCACAACTATCGATCGAAGGCTAAAACACCAAATGACTTTTTTTGCCGTTAATTAAATTCCCGACAAAAAAGCCTTTTGACAATTTCTCCTCGCATCAACAGTTCATTAGATAAATCGAGAAAATGCTCAATAAATTGGGATATAATGCAATTTTAAGGCAAATCGAACGGAAATAACGAATCGACCACCGGAAAATGTAATAATTTAATGAACGTCAGTCATCAACGACAGGTACCCTCGTGAATTGGCAATTGACAGCCAACTTGAACTCAATTCCCCCTCCCCCAAAACATCATCCTTAATCTGATAAAATAAACAATATACTCTGCCGTTATGGTACGGCAGATTAATTGAACCATTCAGTGGCTTCTCCGCCACCATTGACGATCAGTTTACACGTTGACATAGAGACACATCTATGTTTGCTATTTTAACAGTTACCAGAATATCCAAACTGATAACTCAAATCCAGCTCGAGGCCACTCCGAGACCCTTCGATATGATTCATAAAAAGCTCCTCAATCTATTTCATGTACTGCCTAGTTCTCTATTTCTATCTCGGCAAGATTATTCGCAAAATAAATTCCTCATCATTTCACCCTATCCCTTACTACCCCAAAATAATCGACCAATCAATCATCAATAATTCAAGAGCGATAGAGAGAAATTTGAATTATTTACCTTGAGCTTCAAGATAATTTTCCAGAGTTGAAATTCATACGAGATTTATGGAAATCGTGTCGTCACGTCCGGAGATATTGACGATTGAAGGTCGATTTGTCTCGTCGTGTCCAAGACACTTTCATTTCTTCCTTTGATGTCCGAAAAAAAAAAATATGGAGTGGTCAAACACCCAGGAGTCCCTGGGACACGCCAGCCATCCCTCCAACTTGTTTGCATTTACTCACGATAAATTTTATCGAAGTATGTACGATAATCCGTGGTTTGCTGTATCGATTTTACATAGTGTACTGAGAGAGAAGAATCCTTGGCGTTGGGAACGAGCCGGTACCGACGCCACCGGGGGGTTCGGGTCAGGTGGTGCACCACGCGAGAACAACTTTTTTGAAGGGAACGAATACAGCACGATCTTGCTCGCAGTCGAAGAAACGTCGCCCATGAAATGTACCGTCAGATCCGCCTGATTCCGTGGGTAGCTCAACACCAACATGAATATCCTCTCTACCTGGCACTGGCCCGATGTACCGAACTCTTCCTTGAAGCACTCGACCCTCCGGAGATATCACTTTCACTAGGTGATCCAATTTTAAATCTCGTGGAATCTAATTTTAACCAACAATTTGGAACAAGAAATTGATGAACTCTTTCCTCTTCTCTCATTATATCAATGATTTTTCAGCTTTACAGAAAAATTAATAAATAAAATAGTAATAGTTTTTACCTTTGGTAAATATGGCCTGGCGTCCTGCGGTGGATTCCACTCCCTGAAGAGGTCCGGCTCGGAGTGTCTCCTGGCTCGTCTCCGTCTGGCTGACTGTCGACTCCAATAATCACTCGAAATAGTCAACATGGAATCGATACTGCGTCTGAGATATTCCTCAGCCTCGTCAATAAGAGATTCAGTGGAATCCCCACTATTCTCACTGGCAATAACATCTGACCGTAAATTCGGGAGACTTCCCCTGATCATCGGGCACTCTAATAACACCAGATGAAAGAAAAATCCCATCAGGCAAAACCCCAGCTGTATACATTTCAAATCAAATGAAAAAATAGACTCACCCTGAAACGTAACTTTGGAACGCGTTCGTTTCGGTGGATTTTTCGCGCCCCTGACGCCTGGTGGATGAATATGAGTCGGTGAGGATGGCATGGAGGACCAGGTGGGCCTGGGTGTGGAAGTGGTAGCTGGAACCTTCCAGGTATCGAAGGATGCAGCATTGGCACGCCAGGAGTGCCTCCTGGGTGGTCCACCAACGACCTCAAGCCCAGGGGAAGGAATCGAAGTCAACGATCCACGATATCTAGAGGAATAGAGATCCGTTGATAGCCGACAATCACAGGGGCTTGGAAGTCCAGTGCCTGTGTTGCATCGTGGCCAGTAACCAGCTGGAGAACCTAGGGACTCTCGACGATTAACATCTGGTGTGCGAATTCCACATCCACGAGAGTTGAAGCAATTCTGGATTAATCAATAGATCAATGGATTAATCATTGATATTGAATACAAAAATACGAGGTGTAATAAAATAATGATTAATAATTAATTTACCTGAGAGTGGGCATCATGACAGAGATGATCAGCACTCCTGGATAACTCTGGGACCATACTCGTGAAACTTATATCAGAGAGCATGACCCTTCTCGCTTCGCTCCTCGTTTTGTCGGATATTCTCAATCTACCAGCAACACCAGCAGGAAGTGCAAATTTACTGGGTAACGTGGTGAATGTGTGAGCCACTTTGTGCGCAAGATAGCTCTCTGAGCGCCATTGTGCAGGAAGCGCTGAGATATCTGTTTGAGCACCGGATTCACGTCTTGCACCGCAGCTGCGATCCATGACAGGACGCAGAGGTGCAGAGCTCTTTCTCCTACCCGCAGCAACCGCTTCACGATGTATAATGGGCCTGTTATCAAAATACAATCTGTCATCCTGAAATTCACGATTTTTTAATTTATTCTTTTTTACCTGTAAGCAGTTGGTGGTGCTGCAAGTGTATTTCTCCTGGCTGCATTATGCCTGGTACCACTGTCAGTCTCTTCAACAACTCCACACTTGCTGATATCAGTTTCAACAAGAACAGAGCACTGTGACCAAATTTTATTAAGCCTGTTGCTGGAGCTCTCGTCAAATCTATCAACACTCTCCTCGCGATCGATGGATGAGCTCTGGGATGAGAGGGCCTCCTCGACGGAGCTGTTCCCCGTTTTCTCACCATTGCATACCAGTGGCTCCTCACGGGTCTTGGTGTACTTGAGGAGAACAGGTTGTGCGCTGTGCTGCCAGGTCTCACCCTCGGTGATTGACACGAGATCCTCCTGGAGGGCAACGTCTCTGCTGCATGTCTCTTCAGTCGTGAATATCAATTCTATATCATCGAGCTCCTCAGACTCATTCTCCGACTCTGCATTCTTCACTTCAGGCGTCAATTGGAGATTGCTGCAATCGGGATTGTCACTGAATACGGAATTATCACCATCTGATACACTCCGGAGGCTCACGTCCTCCGGATCCTTTTCCGGTACATCGAGGAGATCCTGGGTGCTCTTTACAGGTACCTCCCCGACATCGCCAACTTCCGGTTGAGAATTCTCCTCTTCCCCTTTGGCATTCTCCTTTATTTCGGTGGCTGATGAGTCAGCCTCGTCCATTGTCGATTTAACTTCTGAAGGACTGATGTTTAAACTGTGTTAATTGTCTTGGATAACGTCAAACTGCGCTAATTGTCCTCAATGGACCGTCATTACTTGGTGTTTAGTATCAACTCCACGGGTAAAAATTAAAATAATAATCTCTGTGCAAAATAAAATTAAACCACTCACTGTTCACTTATTAAAAGTACTGGAGGGTTTTCGTTGGCCCTCGTCGACGGTTCGGTATCCACTGGTTCATCGTTTATCCTCGTATTATCTTTATCGAGTATACGTCGACGGAGTACGTGATTCTCCAGAGACAGGCGTTCAACGGTCTCGATGTAATTTTCGGTGTGATAATCACCGACTATCTCTCGGAGCCGACGGAGCTCCGCTTTAGACGAGTCCAATGCACTTCGCAGGGATATTACCGTCTGCATTATCAGAAATTCTACATTTTTATCGTCCTCACGTCGTCAGATTGACATTTTTCGATTCATTCAAGTCTCATAATATTTTCTCATTGAATGAATACCTCTCAAATTAAAGCGAGATCTGATTTAGTTTAATTAAAACTTGTGCAGCTGGAATTGAGAATTGCAATTGCGGTGTACTGACATGAGATAAGTGTCCTTGAGACTCAGGACTTTCAGGCTTGAATTTATTCTCAATTACAAAGCGAGGGTTCTTCAAACTCCGGGAGTCACTGCAAAGGGTAATTAATGAGGGGGAGAATTGGCTGTCTGTCAACAGCTGTTGTCATTTTTGTGGAGGGAAAAGCTGGAGGAGTTCGAGAGATTCTCAAGCATTAAATAGTTCAAGTGAACAGCTGAAAAAAAAACCAAGTGTCTGATTGTCAATACCTCGAGATGCCAGTATACCACAGCTCCACAATTAATTCTGATAATTTTTTTCTGAATACATTGTTTTCAAATTCAATACTGTATCCAATTAATCTTCACCTCAATCAATGGCTCAGGAGATATTGACAATGCGATAATTCTCACAAAGCATTGCCCTCCCCTTCTTCCAAACAAGTGCACAAGCCCGTGAAATGAAAAGTTATGCAATAAACGGAATTGAAAGATAATCGATTAGCGCACCTGGTGAAGGGCCCTTACGACATCGAGACCGGGGATTCCCGAGGGTAGGGCGAGCTGCTGATGAAGGCCCTGATGAGCCAGGCTGTCTTCAGCTTCCATACCTCCCCAGCTAGTCCGCCCAGATCATCGCCACCAGAATTCATTCCGAAATAAACGTCAACACCTGTTCCACCTCAATTCCACTCACATCACCGACAACAGTCCACCAATCACTTGTTAATTCAGGTACCGGAAGACCGTTTCAATTCGATTAAAAAAAAATCCTGCAAAATTAAAAGTTCAACCTGGAGAAGTTTCATGATTTCAGCAGCTGTAACGTGGATCTTGGATTTAAAAACCGTATCGTAAGTACGATTTCGAGTGTACGTTCTTAAAAAAGGGATGGAAAGGTCGCTTCATCCCTCGACGCATTTTCTAAATATATTAACGCCCTATTCGTGGCATATACCGCAGTCAACGCCGACGCATGACCCAATGTTAACGTAACCCAGGCAAAACGCGCATTTATCGTACCGCGACATTGATTTGTCCCCTGCAGTGCACGTTACAACAGTTTCGCCTCATTAAGACACCCATTTCCATCACTCCCACGCAAAAGGTGAAAAAAGAAGGGAAATGTGAGAGAAAAAATGTATAAAGCTGGGTGGTGAGCAAGCGCTGGAGTGCTTTAAAAATTAAAGGACGTCTCACCGTCAATGAAACCCACCGATGATCGATCCCAGGGAGTACTATCAACTGCATCCCCTTACCCCTGAAAAAATGATAACGAAAGAATAAATAAGAGTGGAGCTCCTCTAATTATAGAGCCCGCGGGCTTTCGAGAGGAATCGATCCCGAGGCGCACGCCCCACCCCAGTAATTTCGTTTGTTGTTTTTCCGAGACTGCAATCCCCGGAGATTCCCCCGGAGATTGATGCGCTTTGTTAGAAAGTGACGCCGGCAAACGCGAAAGAGCAAAAAAAATTGCAATAGAATTGAAAAAAAAAAAGAAATGAAAAATAAAGGAAAAAGAGGAAAAGGTGGGGAGCAACGGTGACTATCGTGCCTCGTAGTACACGACTGGCGTTTTACTTTTATTTATCTCCGGAGATTTGAAGTTGTACCCCGGAGAAGACACGACATGGGAATAATGGGATTGCATTATTCCCCTCGGTTGGATCAATATGGGAAGAAGATGATGTGAACGAGGTTGAGGACTAGTGAAAATTGAGAGTGAGGTTTCTTGTTTGTTGTGGGAGTAATTGGGATAAATGAAGAATCCTCACGTTTAAACACCCGGGTAATGAGTTGGTGGTGAGCGGATGTTCCTCGGGGATGAGGTTGTCCAGGTGATGACGGATGATGTGAGTACCTTCGCCTCGTAATCACTGAATGCAACTGAATGTCACTGGTAATGTCAACAACGCGCTGCCAGAGCTGTCAGTTTGGCATCTGATGCTCAGGCAATCGACGCAGCACTGCGGGAGGAGCAGCGTCGTAATCAAAGAGGATTGGTTAAAATAGAGGCACACTTCTGGA